>NC_041710.1:1448118-1705618 GCF_900700375.1 Denticeps clupeoides
CACTACTCCTCGACATCCACACTGCACCCTGCATACTCCTACACTACTCCACTACATCCACACTGCACCCTGCATACTCCTACACTACTCCTCTACATCCACACTGCACCCTGCATACTCCTACACTACTCCTCTATATCCACAGTACACCCTGCATACTCCTACACTACCCCACTACCTTCACATTGCACCCTGCATACTCCTACACTGCTCTCTAACATCTATACTAAACCCTGCATACTCCTACACTACTCTCCTACATCCACACTACATTATGCATACCCCTAAACTACTCCTGTACATCCGCACTACACTATGCATACTCTTTCACTTCTCCTCTACATCTATACTGTACCCTGCATATTCTTTCACTACTCCCATACCCTGCATGCTTCCCCCTGTATACTACTTGGTCAACATTCCACTACCCTACATCCACTGTTCCAGTTGGACTCTCTCTGGTTGATCTCATAAACTGCTTTGTGTTTCAGCTCGGCACCTTCCCACATCTGAGGGAGGAGACTGAGAGGATTGTGACGTCACACATCAGAGACAGAGAGAGTCGTGCCAAAGACCAGGTAACACACATTTACATCGCACAGCACAAACACACACACACACACACACACACACACACACTACATACAAACAAACAATGCATACAAAAAAAGAATATACAAACTCTCTATGTACATCACACAACATATACACACAGACACAATCATACACAAACCACACTCAAACAAACAATGCATACTTAACATGTCACCATGGATGACAAATGATGTCCTCTGTCTTTGCCAAAATTGTCATATTCTTTTTTTAAATTACTAGATATGATTAATAACATTAATCATAACTACTAATGGAGTTGGATATTAAAACTGCAAAGAAACAGTTACCATACAAAACACACTTTCACACACGTGTTTTAACTGACATATGCCACTGGTCTCCATCAGGTCATTCTGCTGATTGATGTCCAGCTGTCCTACATCAACACCAACCATGAGGACTTCATTGGCTTCGCCAAGTAAACATCTGCAGAGAGGATATCAGGAAACAACTTTTGGAAGATGAGACGACTGGAAATGGATTTAATACTTTCTTTATTATTCTATTGTTTTTCTCACAGCGCACAGCAGAGGAGTAGCCAGACCAGCAACAAGAGTTCAGCTGGAAACCAGGTATGATGCACTCACCACCCAGCAATGCATTCTGGGACTTGTACACATCTGTTGGTGTATTATTCGTATGCTATAGATATAGTGTATGAATAATAATAATGTTTCCTTGCAATTTAATTTCATTTTAGTTTTGAATGTGATTTTTCAGTTGTTTTTTCTGCAGTCTTTCTGATTTTAGTCATTCACTTATGTTGATGAGATTTTTGCTTTGGCCCCGCCCCTCTTTTTACACCCCTCTCTGTGTCACCTCACCACCCGCATGCGCCTCATCACGCCCTTTCTGTCTGTCGCTGATGTGGTCCGCAGCCTGGGATGGGTACCCAGGTAAGTACCTGCTGCGAGACACATGGCCCCGCCCCCTGTGGTGGTGGTCCAGTGGATATCCCATGATTCTCTCTGCCTTGACACTGGTGTCCCAGACTTCATTCTGCACTGACCCCCAAACCAGTACTGAAATCAAGTACTGAGGCGTTCCTACACACCTCTGATCCCTGTGTGTGTGTGAGTGTGAGTGTGTGTGTGTGTTTGTTAGCTAATCCCTCTCCTCTCCTTGCCCCACCCCTTTAGGCTACATCTCCTCCAGCCTCGACTGTAAGGCCCGCCTCTCTGTCTGCACACATGCAGGAGGCTTAAGCGTCGTTTCACTTTCAGTTTTTATCTCTAATGATGATGATGATGATGATGATGATGATGATGATGATGATGATGATAATGGTCCCTTCTGAGCCTCCTGCATGTCTTACAGGACACACACACACACACACACATGCACACACACACACACACACACACACACACGCAGGACTAACGGTGAATGTGCATCGTGGTCACCCAGAGTGACGCCACCACTATACACCAGACTGCTCACCAGTCTGCACTGGGTCACTGGCTCCTCACTGGATCTGGGTTCTGCTGCCTGCTCTTCACCCAGCATGTTTCTGATGATCAACACGCGGGGAAGTGCTGCGGCGCTCACGGTTTCTCTGAATTTTTTAGGTCATTCGCAAAGGCTGGCTGACCATAAACAATATCAGCATCATCAAGGGCGGAGCCAAGGAGTACTGGTTTGTTCTGACAGCAGAGAGTCTCTCCTGGTTCAAGGATGATGAGGTGAGAGAGTGCAGAACACACACTGCCGCTATGAATGTTGTCCTCATTAGAATCATTGTCAGCTCTCTTGTATTCATGGGTGGAAATTTCTCATAATTCTGTTTTACTTCATTTCTGCAGTTCGGAACCTGCCTCTGTGGGGTTCTGAGTCTTATCAGGCTGAGCTGCTTAGGGCCCTAGAAATAACTACAGGGTCCCAAATAGGCCCAGTGTGGTACTAAATCTGATTCTGCTAATCCTGTGCTGCAGTAAAGCCCTCACTGGACTTGTTCTGAATAATGGGCAGTGGTTCCACATAGAACTGGGTTCTGCTGCTTTTAAAGGTCCCCCAACATGAACATTTTTTTGCTTTTATATCAGCCTTAGCGGTCCCTTAATACTGTATCAGTATCAGTAGCGCAATTACAGCCACTTTGATCTAGTCCCACAATGAGGACGCACGTCTGGAGCTTTAAATGCTAATGAGGAGGAGAGAGGCGGGACGAGGAGGAGAACGGCCAATAGAAATTGAGGGGAAATTACGTCATCAACACCATCCACCAACAACAATGTTTGGCACAGACAGGAATTCCCGATCCGACCGTCTGAGCTGCTGCTCTCTTATTGGTGAAGCAGAAAGACCAAAACACTCTTTACACCTATCGCCATCTCTAGCCACTGCAGGACCATAGACAGGCTCAGGGAACTTGTATTAATGTTAAATTATATAAGAATAATTATACGTTTTCATAATAGGGGACCTTTGATATGATCCGAGGAATGAAGTACAGAGATGACGTGTCTGGAAAAATCCACCCCTTTCCCACCAGAACCATTCACTGGCAAAGGCCAGTAAGCATCTGTGTGTGTATCTGTATGTGTGCATCAGTGTCCAGAGTTTTAGAGAATGAGGTTGATTCATTAACGAAAGCTGCAGTGTAGGTGGGAACTGTGTTCTGATTGGCTGATCATGATCATGTAATCTGTGCAGATCTTTCTTGCCCAATCTAACCAAACTTCTGGTCTCCCTGCAGCTGAGGCAGGCACCTTCCATCTCTGTATGAAGTCAAAGGAAGGCGGAGCTCTGCAGTGTTTCCTGCCCCCTCTCGCCTTCCTCCATCTTTTATTACCCTCTGTTTCTCTTATGGGTGTCTGTTGACTTTTGACCCATCAGGAGAAAGAGAAGAAGTACATGCTGCCACTGGACAACCTGAAGGTTCGAGACGTGGAGAAGAGCTTCATGTCCAGCAAACACATTTTCTCCATCTTCAACACAGAGCAGAGGTCAGCAGTGTGTATGTGTGTGTATGTTTGTGTTTGTGTGTGCATGCGTATTTGTATATGGATTTGTATGCATATTTATGTGTGCCTGTGTTTGTGTGTGTATTTATATGTGCGTGCTTGTGTGTGTGTTTGTATGTGTATTTGTGTGTGTTTGTGCGTGTGTGTGTGTGTTTGAGTATTTATGTTTGTGTGTGCATGCATGTTTGTATGCTTATTTGTGTGTTGTGTATAAATGTGTGTGCGCGTGTGTGTTTGTATGTGCGTGCGTGTTTGTTTGTGTGTCTGTGTGTTTGTGCATGTCTGTGTGTGCATGCGTGTTTGTATGCTTATTTGTGTGTTGTGTATAAATGTGTGTGCGCGTGTGTGTTTGTATGTGCGTGCGTGTTTGTTTGTGTGTCTGTGTGTGTTTGTGCATGTCTGTGTGTGCGTGTGAGTTTGCATGTGTATTTGTGTGTGTATGTGCGTGTGTGTTTGTATCTGTGTGTGTGTGTGCATATGTGTGTGTTTGCATGTGTATTTGTGTGTGTTTGTATGTGTGTGCTTTTTGAAGAGCCTCTGTGATTGGCTGGTGTCCTCAGGAACGTTTTTAAGGATAACCGCTCTCTGGAACTGGCCTCCGACACTCAGGAGGAGGTGGACAGCTGGAAGTCCTCCCTGCTGCGGGCTGGAGTTTATCCTGAGAAGGCAGCTGTGAGTAACACACACAAAACAACACACACACACACACACACATGCTGCCTTCAATCATTCCCCCTCTGTGTGTGTTAAAGGTGACTGAGACTGAGTCCTCAGGCCCAGCGGAGAACTTCTCCATGGACCCCCAGCTGGAGCGGAAGGTGGAGACGATCCGGAATCTGGTGGACTCCTACATGGCCATTGTCAACAAGTGCATCCGTGACCTCATGCCCAAGACCATCATGCATCTCATGATCAACAACGTAAGTGTGGGAGCAGATCTGGCAGGGCTGAGTGGGCGGGGCTTACAGGGCTGCTTCGTCCTGCTCTGCCTCAGGTGAAGGAATTTATCAACGCTGAGCTGCTGGCTCAGTTGTACTCGTCTGGGGATCAGTCCGCCCTGATGGACGAATCGCCGGAGCTGGCACAGCGCCGAGAGGAGGTGTTGCGCACCCACCACTCCCTGAAGGAGGCACTGGCCATAATCGGGGACATCTCCACTACCACCATAACCACGCCCATGCCCCCACCCGTCGACAGCTCCTGGCTGCAGGCTGGTGCTGGCGGCTCTCGCAGGTAACATTCTGGCCGACAACAGTCACCATCACCCTTGGTGAGCAGTGGGCACCATGACAGGCGCCCGGGGAGCAGCGTGTAGGGACGGTACCTTCATCAAGGGGACCTCAGTGGCACCTCGAACCAGCAACCTTCTGATTACGGGGTTGCTTCCTTAGCACCGATGGAGATGAAGCATTAACACAATGATACAACGTGATAAAACTAGGGGTGTTCAAATGAATCTCATAATAGATGAATTGTGATGTGGACACAGTGAAGAAACAATTATTTCATAATGACGTTGCTTGGTAATTTTCGAGTTAAAAAGTAGTGCCAGTAGTGTGGCTGTGGCGGCCTGATCTGAGTACAGCGACGCTCCAGATAGGCGTTCAGACTCGTCCACGCGGACGTTCGAAATGAACTCCATCTGAACACAGTGTGCAGCTTTGCTGCCCTTTGTAGCTTCGTTCATTGATATTGTAATCAAATCGAAACGTGAGACCAGTGAAGGTTCACACCTCTAGTAAACACACACACACACACACACACACCCTGAAGACCTCACACTACCAGTTTCACACCCAACCCCTGTGTGTTCAGGTCACCCCCGCCCAGCCCCACGGCTCCCAGGAGGATGTCGTCAGGGCAACGGCCTCCAGCTCCAGGTCGTGGCGCCCCTCCTCCTCCGTCACGGCCCGGCCCACTGGGACCCTTCAACAACAGCGGGGACTCCCCTCAGGTGCCCAGCCGGCCCAATCGAGCCCCGCCCAGCATTCCCAGGTGATTCGCTCTTCCTCTCTCTTCCTGCAGGGCCGAGGACAGTGGCATCATTAACACAACCAAGCCAGACACCAACACTGACAACACCAACCACAAAAACACACGCCGACTTAATCACATTTACATTTACGGCATTTATCAGACGCCCTGATCCAGAGCGACTTACACGTTACCGTCAAGTAATGAATACACAACTATGAATACAATCATTTTATTTCACACGGTTGTAGTTTTACTTACATTTACATTTACAGCATTTATCAGACGCCCTTATCCAGAGCGAATTACAGGGACAGTCCCCCCCTGGAGACACTCAGGGTTAAGTGTCTTGCTCAGGGACACGATGGTAGTAAGTGGGGTTTGAACCTGGATCTTCTGGTTCATAGGCGAGTGTTAACCACTAGGCTACTACCACCCATAACTTAACTAATCAGATTACAAGTTAGTCTTAAGTATTGTCTAAAGAGGAAGGGCTTAAATATGGGCACCGACGCCACAAAAATAAACACCATCACAAACACAGACCACTGACACCAACCACCCTGAACTTCTGCTCTCTGCTAATGAAGCTGAAAACCGACTGAACTAACGAACTAACATTTACTAACCTCTCTCTCTGTTTTTCTCTCGTTCTCTTTCACTTCACCACGCCCCGTTCTGCAGCCGCCGGCCACCCCCCTCCCCAACAAGACAAGTTCCCCCATAAACCTCCACACATTCATCTCTCTTTCAACATCTACACACTTAGACACACTCCGCCCACTCATTAGCCCCTCCCTAGGTGTATATGCAGTCGCTGCCCTGCATGCCCCGCCCCACCTCCTCCTCCGCAGCCCGCTCCTGCTGCTGGTGTCTGTGTTAGCTGTGCTTGTTTTGTGCAGTTACTCTGTGCTCCGCCCCCCCCAGCCAACCCGACAGCCCCGAGCCCCTCTCAACACACCTTCATGCATGCACGTGTGTGTGTGTGTGTGTGTGTGTGTGTGAGTGAGAGAGAGAGAGAGAGATGCAGAGACAGAGAGGAGGACGCCTCAGGCCACTGTAATTATTAAATAACGTGAGTGTGTGCCCACATTTGGTGAAATAAATTATTTTTGGGTTGAGAACATGTTGTATCAGTGCATTTGTGAGTGTGTGTGTGTGTGTGTTGCTGCATGATTTCTTCATCTGCATGTTTCCAGCTCATGTGTGTTTGACGGCGTCGTGCTCACGCAGACCAGACGTGACCCTGTAATGGCCTCACTGTTGTGATCACGTACCTGTGTTGTTGTAACTGCTGCTCCGCCGGGCTGGAGCACACACTCGCCACCAAGCTGGACATGTCACACAACCTCAGTCTATTCCCATGTGGCCCATCATCAGCCTTATCACCAGATTCCTGGCCTTTTCAGCATGATGGCCGTGTCTGCTCAAGCCCTGACTCTTACGTCCTCTTCTTTCTGCACTTGCCATTTCCTTTCCATGTGCTTTTGTGGGCGTGGCTGGTGCATTGTGGGACCGTGGTCAGAAGCGTACGATACAAGCAGGTTATTACCTTTCACATGGCAATGCATGTGGCTCAGGAAAGGCTGACAGGACGCCACTAAAGAACGCCACTAAAAGTGACCCACGGGGCGAACAGGGGACCTCTGAAGAGACATCGTGGAGGCGTGGCCCCCACAGCATGCAACTCACTTAGCCTCTGTGTGTTTCCTCGTCTCTCAGTACATCACAGTAAGTTCCCATCCGTCTAGCCAGCTCGGCTGTGGTTAGATTCGCTCTCGTTTCCGTGCCCAGTCTTGTAAGTCTCGTTATCGTGGGTCTGTCCCCTAGTGAAGTGGTGTTCTGCCAACAGAATATAGACATTGCCAAATAGGTGATCTACTCTCTCCACAGTGGTGTACATGTCTCTGATCTCGCTGTCTGTGTATGTGTGTTTTTCTCGCTCTGCTGGCATGAATAACACATCTGTATTGCCAAAGCTAATAGTGAGAAAATCTATATTATATGCAATAGAATATTACATAGACAAAATGTTAAGCACATAAATATTAATAATATTACTGTCGACTACAGGACACTAAGCGCATTCCTCTCCCCTTTGTAAATGTATTTATTCGAGGTCTGTATCGGTGGTTCTTTCTTTGTGTATCTTGATCTCCAGTAAAACTGTTCTTCCCACTCGCCATGTTTTTCAGCCTCTTCTCCCCAAATTAAACCAGTGTAATGAAACCTGGCCTTGTGTGTATTCACTATGCTTTACGTGTTACACTTCCCACAATAGATTATAGAAATACTTTTCAACACCACAATGAGCAGCACTGATTCTCAAAGTTTATGTTATGAATAAAATGTATGTACCATTTAACATTTGTGTGAGTAATTCCAGACATTTCACATTGATATGAGAGTCAAATAAAAAGAATGTACATTCATAGTGTGGCCAGTGTGCTTGGTAATGTTCTAATACTTTATACAAAACTAGACTAAATGTTGATGGGTGTTCTCCTTCCATCCAGAAGATGAAGATCATGAGAAACAGGTCAAAGCAGCGATATGGCATCATATAGCAGCGGACTATTTACAATAGCATAGTTTTACGTGTGTTTTATTATACAGTGATTTATTCTCTTATGTTAAATATACTGAAACTATAAGAAGAGTCAACAGGTCTGAGCACTACAAACCGAAATGAATTACACCAACTTACACTTATAATTGTAATTTGGGCGGATTTGTGGTTTGTAATTCAAGTATTTGATCATTTGGGATCCAGGTACTGAAGAATAATTGAAAAGTAACCTCGTCCTCCAACATCCATCAGCATGGTCGCGGCGACGCGTCACACTTCCTGTTTATGGTTCACTGCAGCCAATCAGACGCCTCCTTTTGCCCACGTGACGGACCCCGGAAGTCGGAGGCGACTCAGACTCCGCAGCCGGACTCTCCTGAGTTGGCGCGGCGCTCCGTCGGGAGCGGGTTGTTCTGTGACGCGGAGGAACGATGCCGCTGGCCGGTGGAGGATGAAGCCGCGGGCGCCGCTGCTCTGCCTGCTCTCCGCGCTGCTGTGCTGGTGGGTCGTTAGCCGTTAGCTAATGAGGCTTAGCCGCTCCACGTCAGTCTCACCGACGTGAACTTCAGTCTGCGTGTGCTGAGCTGGAACAGGTGGTGAAGCTGGGTGACCTCTGTCACTATTTCACTAGATGACCAAGATGACCAAGTATTCATAAGATGACTGGTCAGTGTGCGGAACCAGACTTAGAAGGCCAGTAGGATACTCCCCACTTTGAACAACGGGCTCCAGCGTTTAGAGGGATGAGTTATCTGCACTGAAGTAGTTCAGGTCTAGAAATAACTTTTTCTGGAGCTGTTTTATGGTTGTGCTGCTGTTACTGACGTAGTGAAGTTTAAGTTGAACAACAGAGGAAGGCGCTTCTTTATGTTATGAACATCTGACTGTTTCAAATTAATTTTATTTATCACATACATACTCATACACTGTATGATATGCAGTGAAATGCTTTAGCGTTTCTATTTCTGGCTTTTAAAAATGTGGAATTTGTACTGCAGGTGTCCTGGTGGATGGGTGTCCTGCTCCGAGCCGGACCAGGGATTTCAGGACAGTGGACCAGCGGAGACGCCGGAGCAGGGCTCGCATATTCAGGTACGCCCAGTTCTCCATGCCTGCTTTATTTAATATTAGGCACCAGTGAGTTGGGGAATAAATTCAAGTGGTGTGGTGATCATCAAGTATCACCACACAAAACCATGGACGTTGATGAATCCTTCAGGGGTTTAGTACAGGTTTTGAATGCCGTCTGTGCTTCTGTGCTGTGAACAGATGAAGGAGCTGCTGCAGGCCGAAGACACGTGGTCCTCAGATCCTGGACTTCTGACTGAGGAGAGACAGAAAACCACAGAACCTGAGCCGATTAGTGCAGATAAGGTAAAGAATGTGAGATTACACACAACCTGGGTTTTTTATTGATGATTAGCTCCTCCCCTTTCTCTAGTAGAGAATAGATGAATGGATGTGCATTTACAGCATTTATCAGACGCCCTTATCCAGAGCGACTTACAATCATGTGCCAATCATGTGCCTTCATGAGTGGACAGTTCTCATCTTCTGTCACCAGTGTTGGGAAGATTTAAATTCAAAGTTAAATTATTTACCATGTAATAGTAGAGTAACTATTTCAATTACTACATAAAAGTAATGTGACAATTACATTTGATTATTTTAAATTACTTTTGTAAATTATGAGGGAATATTCTTAACCATTTTGAAAATGTTGTAACCTGGCAGTTTTTAACTTAAATAGCAGTAGTTAATATTATATAAAATATTATACATTATCAATATTGACCATTGCCAAACTCTTTTGTGCTAATATCAGACCATAAATTAGCAGATTGAGGGAGAACAGCTTACTTTACTTTACTTAGCAGACCCTTTTATCCAAAGCGACTTACAAAAGGAAGACACCAGCAATTCACATTCGGTTTTGAGTTACAAAACAAAGAGCCCTGATAAGGCCGAACTTGTCAAGAATAGAACATGCTAGCAAATTGTTAGTTGTTTTTTTTATTATTATTTTGTGTAGTGTGTGTGCATGTGTGTTGGACCCTGAAATACTTTTTAAACAAGTGGGTTTTCAACTGCTTCTTAAAGGTGGTAGTAGTCTCGGTAGTAGTCTCTTGCCTAGTAGCCGGGCAAGTTGTTCCACCAGCGAGGTACAACAAAGGAGAACAGAGTCGATTGGGATCGGAGACCCCGTGAAGAGGGAATTTTTAGTATTTCTGTACACGGGATCAGAAGTCTGGCTTTAAAGCGTTCACCACGCGGTTTAAAATTTTTAAATATATTTCCTTGTCATGTGTGGGTCTGTATGCAGGCTGCAGGCGGCAAAACGGAGGTGGCATTGGAGGAGGAGGTGGACCTGAAGCCTGCTCAGGACCAGGGGCAGAGCCACAGCCAGAACCTCGATCTCCCCCCATCTGAACCTCACTCCAGCAGCAGAGGTGCCCAGAATCCGGACTCTGACGGAACCCAACTCGGTTCGAGCTCAGAACAGACCCGCCCTCCCAGGTGAGACCCGGGCCGACCATGGAAGAGGGATTATTATCGATCGGATTTATGAGATATAATAGAAGCGTCTTTCTCCTTACAGTCCATTTGCTAGTGACCCGGTGGATTGTGAGGGGGGCGAGGCTCTGCCCCCCTCTGGCAGCGTCTCCAAGTGAGTACTGCCCACCACATTCATACCTATTGTCTCCTCATCTCTCCTCACCTCTCCTCACCCAACGTTCCTCCTTCAGCCTCCCGGCGCCACTGGAGAACCGCAGCTCGCTCCGGGAGCAGGAGGGGACGCAGGCGGAGACGCAAGAGACCTTGGGATCCCCGCTGATGAGGAGAGACAAGGGCAGCAATGTGTCCCGCCCACTGAAAGATAAGGTGAGCATGGTGGGTGTGGTCATTGGCCATGAAAGTTACCAGCTGCAGTCGTGATGATCCTGTTGTTTTGAAAGGGGGGCGGGGCCACAGAAAATGACACCCCAGTTGCAAAAGAGGCGGAGGACATCCCCACCTTCGATGAGTGGAGGAAGAAGATGATGGAGGTGGAGAAAGAGAAAAGTGAGGCGACTGGAGCAGTGAACTACACACACACACAAAATCAGAAATGTAATGATGAATGGAAATCTGTGCATCGGAGGTACTCTGTGTGTGTGTGTGTGTGTGTGTGTGTGTGTGTGTGTGTGTGTGTGTGTGAGTGAAACTCCATTTGCTCCTTCTCATCCACCTGTACTGCAGGTCAGTCAGTGCCCATGTCATTCAATGGTGCCACCCACACTCTCAAGAAAGTTCAGAAAAACTTCAACAACTACGCCTCTGTAGAGTGTGGAGCAAAAATCTTATCGGCCAACTCTGATGCCAAGGTGTGTGTTTGCATGTGGTTTTGGTCCGAGTACAAACTGTGGTTTTTATTTTAATTTATTTTGATTTTTTTTAAATAATAATGTTTTGTTTCCTTCAGAGCACGTCATCCATCCTGATGGAGAATATGGATGTCTACATGCTGAATCCCTGCAGTAACAAGATCTGGTGTGTGTGTGTGTGTGTGTGTGCGTGTGCGTGTGCGTGTGCCCGTGTGCGCGCGCAAAAGTCTGAGGAGATGTTGGTGGGACCAGGTCATTATGGAGATATATTTGATGTTTAATTGTCCTGTAGGTTCGTGATTGAGCTGTGTGAGCCAATCCAGGTCAAGCAGCTGGACATCGCCAACTTTGAGCTCTTCTCCTCCACGCCCAAAGACTTTGTGGTGTCCATCAGTGACCGGTCAGCTGCCCTGTCCACGCTGATGGAGCTTCTTTCGTGTTTCAGTGTTCATATGCAGTTCTGAAATGGACTGACATTTACTGACATTCTGCTCTTTTCTCTCAGATACCCGACCAACAAGTGGGTGAAGCTGGGGACCTTCCACGCCCAAGACGAGCGCATCGTCCAGAGCTTCCCACTGGATGAGCACTTGTATGCCAAATACATCAAGGTACCTGGAGATGTCACAACGTGAACTTAATCTTTCACCCTCTGGGAAAACTACATGTTCCAAAGGGGGGAAATGGGTGGGGCTTCAGTTGTCATGACAACATGTTGGACAGAATAGTGTGAAAACGCATGAATGCGTGACCGAAGTGACTAGTCTCCACCTGCCAGTGCTCTTCAGCCCTCCTTCTCATGTCCGTCTGTAACGGTGTCTCTCTCCTCTTTTCTCCCCTGCTTCAGATGTTCACCAAGTACATAAAGGTTAGCGTCCTCCTCTCTCTCTGTCTCTCAGAGCATCATGGGTAATGAAGGGTGGTTAAATCAGAGTTTAAAATAAACAAATAATTAATTAAACCTGCAATGGTGTGATTTTTTTTTTCTTTATCTCGCTGTGTCCCTCACTCCTTCATTGTAGTCCACCTGCTTCTGTCCAGTTCATTATGCCTGGTCCTCAAATCTTGATATTTTACTTCTATATTATTATTAATATAACCCTTTTGTTGTGTGTGTGTGTGTGTGGGTGTGTTAATGTGAATGAAGGTTAACTACTGTGTAATGTGTGTGTGTGTTTTTTTTGTCTTCTCTTTTTTTTTAGGTGGAGCTTCTGTCTCACTTTGGTTCAGAGCACTTCTGCCCCCTCAGCCTGGTCAGGTAGGAGTTTCACTCAGGACGAGTGTTTCAGTATTAACCAGGCTGCCCCCCCCCCCCCCCCCTCTCTCTCTCTCTCTCTCTCTCTCTCTCTCAGACACACACACACACACACACACTTCCTGATCTGTGAAGTTCACCCTTCTGCCTCACAGCCTTGATATCTCTGCAGGGTTTTTGGGACCAGTATGGTGGAGGAGTACGAGGAGATCTCTGACCCCTCCGAGCGATCGGAGATTTCGGAGGATGATGATGGTACGAAGCCCATCAACGTGTACGTGATAAAAACGGAATCTGTTCAGCTCCTTTGTGTGTGATTCTTGCCCTTCGCTCCACAGACTACCCCCCAGGTTTTTCACCAACAGGCAGATCTCAGAAGAACATCATCGGCTCAGCGAAAGGTGAGCAGCAGGGTGATGTGGGTCGCCCGTTCGCCACTCTGAACGCACGTCTCTGTTCCTGCAGATGCCATCCTGAACATGGTGAATAACATCGCCGCCAATGTCCTGGGGACCGGCGTGGAGGACGGAGGTGGGTCCCACTGCACGGTTGTCTTGAAGGTCCTTTCTTGAAGGATCACGAGCTTGACCATGATGTGACCTGTGCAGGTAACATGACCAATCCAGGGGTGAATGGCACCAACACGACTTCATCCACCCTGAGCTCCGCCTCCACTTTACCGTGAGTGACCATGATGCCTGAAGTCACAGAGGTCAGCAGGGGTCACGCATGAGGTTGTATTGGAATTGTGGGAAAGGTAGATGCTTTGTTTCCAGGGTGGAGAACGCGCAGGGAGCTCCAGATGTAGAAGGTTCCTCCACCTCCCCGCCTGAAACCCAGCCCACGCCGATAGTGACTCTGCTGCCAGAGGAAGAGGAGCCACGCCCAGACCCCAGCAGCCTCTGCTGCCAGCAGGCGTCAGGTTCCTCCTGCTGCCTCGCCCCCGCCCTGCAGGAGCTCCTCCTTCACTACTGCGCCATCTCTCAACCAGCTTGGCAGAAGGGCCGGAGGCCGCAGCAACCAGCCCAGCCCGTCCCCACGGTCAGTCTGTCCCTGGAACGTCCACGTCCCTCCCCCACCACCACCACAGACCCCTCTTTTTACACCGACTGGAGGCCAACGCCACCCACAGATATTCCTGCTGCATCAGGACCCGCTGTGGCACCACCCGCTGACCCGGGAGATCTGGCACCCAGTTTGACCTCTGCCCTCACTGAGGCATCCACACCCAAAGAGACCCCCACCCTGAACCTCCAGGTTCCTGCCGCCTTGTCGGAGCCCAAGTCAGAGAGAAGCTCCACCCTCTCCGAGTCCTCGACCACCTCTGTGTCCTCCACCTCATGCAGTACTGTCCTGTCCAGCGCCTTGCCCACAGAGGAGCAGCCCTGTCTGCCATCTGAAGACCCCAACCTGAGGACCAGCATGGAGGAGTCTGCTGTCCTCCCTCTCACCCAGGCACCGGCTGTCAGCCCTGGTGGGACGGACGCCCCGCCCCCCTCTGGAACCCTGCAGCTGAATGCGTCTCTGGGCTCAGTGGACCTGCTAGAGGAATCCATCCTGGAGGGACAGCTGCTTCTGTCATCATCCTCTTCCTCCTCACCGGAGTTTTCTGCTGAGCTGCCGGGGTCGAACGAGAGCGGCGGCGGGAGTTTAAACTCCGTCCACAACTCTGCTCAGAAAGAGTCTGTGTTCATGAGGCTCAACAATCGAATCAAAGCCCTGGAGATGAACATGTCCCTGAGTGGACGCTACCTGGAGCAGCTCAGCCAGAGGTTTGTACACTCACACACACACTCACGCACACACTCTCTTCTCTCTCACACACACACACACACACACACTCACGCAGTGGGGCAAAAAAAAGTAGTTGGCAGCCACCGAGTTGTCCAACTTAAAAAGATGGGAGAGGTCTGTCTCATAGGTGCACTTCAACTGTGAGAGACAGAATAGGGACTAGCGGCTAAGGAAGCGGCCCCGTAATCAGAAGGTTGCCGGTTCGAATCCCGATCCACAAAGGTGCCACTGAGCAAAACACCGTCCCCACACACTGCTCCCCGGGCGCCTGTCATGGCTGCCCACTGCTCACCAAGGGTGATGGTCAAATACAGAGGACACATTTCACTGTGTGCACCATGTGCTGTGCTGCCGTGTATCACAAGTAACAATCACTTCATTTTAAATAAAATTCAGGAAATCACATTGTGTGGTTTTTAAAGAACGCATTTGTATAATGTGCAGAAAAACAGTATGTGGTCAATAGCAAAAGTTCACACCTCCACTCTCACTTCACTCCCTCAGGTACCGTAAGCAGATGGAGGAGATGCAGAAGGCTTTCAACAAAACCATCATCAAGCTGCAGAACACAGCCAGGGTGGCGGAGGAGCAGGTTAGGAAGGCGGGGTTGTCGTTGACGTGGCTCCACCCACTGCATCTGATTGGCTTTCTCATGTCCGTGTAGGACCAGAGACAGACAGAGTCCATCACGGTGCTGCAGGCGCAGCTGGAGAACGTGACTGCGCTGGTGCTGTCACTGTCACTTCGAGTCACTCAGCTACAGATCGAGGTCGGCTGTCTGCTTTGGGCGTGGTTTCACACATTTTCGGTGTTGTGTTATGTCACACGTGTGTGTGTGTGTGTGTGTGTTCGTATCAGGTGTCAGACAGACAGTGCTACTTCCTGCTGTGTGTGAGTCTCTCTATGCTGCTGGGTGCGACACTCATATACGGTTACTGCAGGGTGAGCAGCAGCGCACACACACACAGCAAGGCCGACCTGCACAAACCGTACAACTACTGCAGCCTGGACAGGTGACCACACACACACACACACACACACACGCAGAGTGTGTAAAGGAGTAACTGTTTGTAATGTGGTTGTTGCCATGGCGATTTCTCCTCTTCTCAGGTCGGAGTGTGAGGAGGTTGGAGTGAAGAGGAGGGCGTCGTACCCCCAACTGACTCCCAGCACAGCCGGCAAGTCTCTCTCTCTCTCTCTGTCTCTCTCACTTTCACAAAAAATTAATAACCCCGGCCAGTGGTGGCCTGGCGGCTAAGGAAGTGGACCCGTAATCGGAAGGTTGCGGGTTCGAATGCCGCCAGTGTGCCACTTTCACTCTCAATCACTCTGGACTCTTTGCACAAAATCTCTGCTCTTTTTTTTACTTTACTTTTTGCTCTTTTTTTTTATCTTTATACATTTGATTTGCACACCTTCACCCTACCTGTTACACATTTCATGTTAAAGACATAAAAGTGTAATATTTGGTTATGTTTGCAGTATTTGCATATTGGTTTTCGTTGTTGACTTGCAATATTTGCAATACTGTGGTCTGTAGCAGTCACAAAAAGATATGGTATATCACTGCATTTAAACTAAGTTTAAATGGTCAGTGCAACAATTATGTGGAATTATGTGATTTATGTATGCAGGTTTGGGCGCGGTGTGTGAGGTGGACACGGCAAGCAAACCTCTAAATAAAAAGGTAGGGGGCGGAGTTTGACTTTTTTTTTTTTTTTTTTTTTTCCTTCTTGACTGAATTTTCTGACAGTGTTTGTGGTTGTCTCTAGAAACGCTGTAAAATGAAGAAGGCGGAGACGCTACACGCCTCGTCCCTCGCCGCAGCACCACCGCTCCAACCGCAGAGCACCACTGCCACCGAAGATGTCCCCAAACCTGCCCCGCCCACAACAGACCAGCCATCGGAGGGCAGTTCAGAAGGCTCCTCGCACTCAGACGACCCCTCCTTCTGTGGCATCGCCACCTGCAGCCGCCTGTGCGAGGGTGTGGCCGCGCCCCGGGGCGGTGTGGAGAGTCGAGGGTTCCGGCGGCGGCGCTCCAGAGCGCCTCCTGCCTGTGTGGTGGTGGAAATGCTGCGTTCGCCACAGCGGAGCGCGTCCACGCCAGGACACATCCCCACCCTCCAGCACCTGACAGGACGCGGCAGGGACGTCGGCACGGGGACATTGGGGGTCATGGCTGCGTCGGGACAATCGTGACCATCCGGCACGGGTGGAGGCCAGGGAAGTTCTGTCCTGTCACCCCGCTCCTCCTCCTCCTGAGTTCTCTCCCGAGTCCGCTCCGGTTGCCAGAACCAGAACCGCTTTTAGTACAGATTTCAGTTCCGCTGGGCACCGGACCTTCATCCCCCGTGTCTATTCTGTGGATCCCCTCAGTCCGTTTGGCTGTGCAGTGATTCCGTTTGATAATCAATAAAACGTTCCGTCAGTGACCCTTGGTTGGTTCTGAAGCTCTGGTGGTTGGGAGAGCTGGGCTAACTTGCTAACTAAGTCGTCACTTCAGTTAAGGATCAACGTGAGCAGCTAAACCGCAGGATTTAGTTTTCTCCCTCCTTACAGACCATAAAACATTTACAGATGACCTCACATCACCGTGCGGACCGAGGTGCTGATGCTGGGGCTGTGGTTGGGTTAAGTGAAAGTGATTCTGAAACACTGCAGCACAGCACACAGTTACACGTGTCCTCTGTATTTAACCATCACCCTGAGTGAGCAGTGGGCTGCGATGACAGGCGCCCGGGGCGCCCGGGGATCGGGATTCGAACCGGCAACCTTCTGATTATGGGGCCGCTTCCTTAACTGCTAGCCCACCACTGGCCCTAATGATAAGGTAAGGAAGCGGACCCGTAATCGGAAGGTTGTGGGTACCCTTGATGGTTTAAAAGCAGAGGAGACATTTTGGTTTGTCATCATTTGCTGTACTTCAGTGTTTCACAATGACAGTGACTTCACTTTGTCTTCTAGCGTCTTCTACCTCTACCTGAACACAATTATTTAGGCTGAAACTCCACACTGCTTACTGCCATGGGCAGTAATCTGGGGTTGCTGACCTTACACACAAGAAGATCCTGGTCCAAGCTCCCCTTGTCCATGGTTGCTAGCTGGAGGAACAACCTTGCAATTCTCCATCACTCTCATTTGGGCCTGTCAGTATGACAGACCATTTACTATTGTGCTGGGAATGTGTTTTTGGCTTCCTGAGGGTAACCGTTGAAGCTAGTGACCCAGGAGTCGAGGCGAGGCCTTTGGCAGACCTACAATCTGACATATAGGACGAATTGGTGCCACCAACGGGGGTTTGAAAAACAGGGAAAACTGGGGGGAAAAAAGAAAAAAAAGGACGTGTTATGGACAATATGACATATTGTTTATTTTAGTAGGTTGTAGGGGCCGCCCACAAATCAGGTTCAAAGTTGAAAAAGTACGGTTTACTATTGTGCAGAGGAAGAAGTTTTCAGCTGCCTGTGACAAGCCATAAAAGCTAGCGACACGGGAGTCAAGTCACACAATCTGACACATGTGTCGCTACCCCCAACAGGGGTCAGGAAAACCTGGAAAATTAGGAAAAAAGCAAAAAAGGCCATGTGTTGCATTTGTGGCTGCCACACTAGGACCTAAGACCTTGAGACGCCTGACCTCTCTGCACAAAATGACATATTGGTTGCTTCATTGGAGACTACGGTACACCCACAATTCGTGACCAAACTATTAAAAGTGTGGAAAAAAATTGGATTCTTAGAATTTGCGATGACACGGTTCACAGCGCACACACAACTTTCATGTCAGGTTGTGCGGTTTTTCGTTCTGCGCGGTTTGACATATAGCTTGGCTTGGTGGGATTTACGGTCTACAAAAACGGTCCCCAAAAAGCAGTTTCAGAACGCTTTTATTATTCTAGTCCAAAATGGGAGCTATTAACAGCATTAGCATGCCAACATTCTAATTTTTCGACATGCTCCAAACGTCACCAAATTTAACGTGACGCATCTTGGCCACGGCCTGTTAGCATTTTTTATCTTAGCATGCTAGCATTAACATGCTAACATGCTATCTTTTCAACATGCTCCAAACGTCACCAAATTTAATATGACTCATCTTGGCCACGGCCTGTTAGCACTTTTTATGTTAGCATGCTAGCATTAACTTGCTAACATGCTATCTTTTCAACATGTTCTAAACGTCACCAAATTTCCTGTGGCCGCCTGCTCCGTCGGCTACATTAATAACACTGCCTGATTTTACAGCTAAGACCAGCTCAGGAGGCCACGCCCGCTCCAGCGAAAAATGCCCGGACAGGCCCATCAAAATCTCCTCTGGAATTTTGGTTTCTAGTTACTCATTATTCTCCTGGGGTTACTGCTTCTTTTTTTTTTTTACTGTAGCTGCTCCTCTTACAATTGTGTACGTTTTCAACTCTGTTCTGAGGCTTGAATGTTATTTGATCAGTATTTGCACAAAGCTACATGAATGAGGCAGAGCAGCTGAACATCGAGCCACTGGAAAGTGAAAATGAAGTGACTGTCATTGTGAAACACAAATGTGTCCTCTGTATTTAACCATCACCCTTGGTGAGCAGTGGGCACCATGACATGTGCCCGGGGAGCAGTGTGTGGGGACGGTACCGACCTCAGTGGCACCTTGGGGATGTCACTAAACCCGCAACCTTTTGATTACGAGTCCGCTTCTTCACCCGCTAGGCCACCACTGCCTTCAATGGGGAGCAGGGCAGGGTGTTTGGCAACCTGGGAACCAATTTGGGTCCTAAATTAAAGATGGCACACACACACACAGGACAAAAACACCAATATACCAGAACGTAACCAGTTATGAGTGACTTATCATGTGACTCAAGAGGCGACGTGTATAAAAGCGCTGTAAAATTTCACAGTTAGACGTCATGGCGCTTCTGTTCTAAGAGAGGCTCAGTTCGGAATAAAGCCGGGCCTGTTGTTAGCGTGATTTGGGGGAATATTCACCCACCAAAAGCCCCGTCTGGCCCACCATTGCCAAAGATCTTGCGTGGGTGGAGCTTCAGCTGCTAGAATCTTTAAGAATGGTGAAGAGGGTGAGGTGGTGGAGTCGGTGTGATGTTCGGATCCTGTGTCGGTGGCCAGCTGCCGGTCACGGTGCCGTGCGCTAATGTTAACAGTGTACAGAAATGGCTCGTAGACACGCAGTTCTTGACCCAGAATCACGCCATTCACACACATTGCTGATACCATCTATCTTTACGCGTAGGACAGTAGCCTGCTAACTGGGCTGTTAGCCGCAGAGCTAATGTTACGGCCATATTCTGAAGGTAAAAGCTAGCCATCCATATACAGCAAAATGATTTAGCATTATACATTGACGTACCAATCCATACTTTATTTTCAGCTGTTCAGATAGGGGAACTTGTATTAATGTTAGATAATCTCACAAAGTCACATTTTCACATCAGGGGACCTTTAAAACTTGTTGGTATTAATGTGTGTTAATATGAAACGGTCAAACCAACATGAATTTACCTGATTAGCAAGGGAATTAAATAATTTTTACGACGTGTGACACCACCTAAAATCTCGCCCAGGCCTCCAAATTTGAAAGGGTCCGGCCCTGTCCTGCGTTAAGGTGGACATCTAAATATTCCTACTGACCAGGTCCAATATTCCCTGATGGTGGTGGCCTATTTCTCAGGATCATTTTTTTAAGTGTGGTCTTGGCTTCCAAATTCTCCAGAGCTAAATACTGAAAAAAGAGTCTGATTCATGGAGGTACTGCTACTGACTGCTTGATGCCAGACGCCACAGCGGATACCTTCAGAGCTCCAGTGGAGTCGTTGCCTCGACCTGTTTTGTGTATATCTTCATAAAGTCTTTTCTTGTGTGTAAGAGAAGTGAAACGAGACGCCCCTGCTGACGGTGGGTTTTGGCTCCAGTTCCGAGAAGAAGGGAACAGAGGGCAAGTTTCAGAGCTGATCAATAGTCAGAAAGATGCGGGTGGTTCTGGTTCCACGTTCTGCTGCTCGTCTCCACGGAGGCGAGTCGATATGAGAACCAGGACGAGAAGCGCCGCGGGCTGATGGACAAGGCGATCAAGGAGCCCAGCTACATCGACTTCATGCATTTGGTCTCCAGATTTGGATCATCGTCGCTGCTGCCACAAACTCCCACACTGTGCATGATTTGGTTGTGTGCTGAGATGCACGTAAAAACATTTTCGACACGACAGGAGGACGAAATGAAGGCTTTTGTACGAGTTTTGCCGCACACCTCCACCTGCAAGCGCAGCGGCTACGTTCACCGAGCAAACGGAAAGGCGACGGGAAGGTGGGTTTCGCAGCAGCAGAGTGACCTTTGACCCTGCTTTCCATCCCCAGTATGACTGCTTCATCTGCCTCAAGAATGACTGCGTTGAGAGGAAGAGCGATAATGCGAGATCTGCGTCGTTTTTTTTTTCAATTTCAAATGTGAAATTCAGATTTACTGAAAGTAGATACCACGCCATGT
Source organism: Denticeps clupeoides (assembly GCF_900700375.1). Lineage (NCBI taxonomy): Eukaryota > Metazoa > Chordata > Actinopteri > Clupeiformes > Denticipitidae > Denticeps > Denticeps clupeoides. The sequence continues at coordinate 1,469,144 of NC_041710.1, forward strand.
TTTAAAGGAAAGAAGTCGAGATGGACAGTGGAGACGGTGGGTCCGATGATAAACGTGGGCAGCGGATTGGCTGTCTGGGGTGTGCCTGATCTGCTGATGAAGATCCATAACCAAGCATTGAATTAACCCAGCACATAACCAAGCATTTGATTAAAACATGAGATAACTGGGACTTTGTTAATAAGTATGTACCAGTAAATTTCTTGGTCTATTAAAATTAAATTGTGTTGAGTAAGTTGAGACGAGGTCCTGCAGGAAATCACACATCCAGCTTCTCTGACGGGAGGAAGTGATGCTTCAGGAGTCTCTACAGCAGGGGTCACCAACCCTGGTCCTGGAGGGCACCAGTCCTGCACAGAACCTTCCATGTTCCACCACACCTCATTCAACCCCAACACTGGGTGATAACAAGTACAGAGGTTGAATCTGGTCTGCTAAATGAAGGTAAACACAAAAATGTCCAGGACAAGTGTCCTCCAGGACCAGGGCTGGTGACCCCTGCCCTACAGTGATCATTTTTTAGCTTTTTTTTTTTTTTGTCAAAACTGTGTTTCAAGATGAATAAATGAATAAATGACGTGAGTACAGTGCTGGACTGTTGATCCAGGTGAAAGAGAGAAACTTTGTTTATCAGTCTTCCACCGATCCACAGGAAATCTCATATGTGGAAATATCATAAACTCAGATGCTTCAAATGTTGTAGTGACCTTCCTTCTTTAGAATTAGAACTAGATGTGATGAATGTGGCAATACTTCTAATCTGCAATAATTCATGATCAATGATAACAAAACTGGTGGTGAGAAGGTCAGAATCTAGAGGAGAGTAGGACAGCACTACCACACACCTACAGCATGAGTGCTCATCGGGTTCAGCGAGATGCTCAGAACCTTCATACACAAGGACCAGTGAATGGCGCATTTTAAAAAGCAGGTTACAGGTGAAGTTAAACTGACACCGTGTGCGAGGAAGGAGCTTCTGAGTGGCTTCAGCTGGAAAAATGGAAGCTGCTCTGAGATCTAACAGGTACACACACATGCTTCGATAATTCTGCTCATCATCTCCATGACTGAACAAATAATCAAATGGGGGCTAAAATGAGTGTTAAACCAATGTTACTGTAAAGTTCTATGAGAATGAAAGACGAGGCCGGGTGTCCTGACCCTGCCGTCACCTTACACTTGCAGTCTGTCTGAGGTGTGTGGTGAGGAGCTGAAGTTCATGTCCTTCATGTTCTCTCTGCCAGGATTTCACTCTGCTGTCTCCTGAGGTTCGGGGTCCAGTTACCCTTCTGAGAGGATCTTCAAGGTGGTCAGACCTCAGTCTCTTCTGCTGTATGGACCACATGTTCAGGGTGAGATACAGTCCAAATTCATTCAAACGAGTCTTGTCTGAACCCATAGCAGCAGCAGGCTGAGAAGCAGGTCTGTAGCTTTGGTTTTGAAAGTCAGTGATAAGCTGCCTCTTATTGGTAACTGAAACAAAATCGCAAATCTGAGATCAAGTGATGAAGCTGTAATGAAGCTTCTGGGCTCTTGATATAGAACTTCTCCAGTTTTAACAGCCATTTTGTCAGTTATTGGTGTTGGCTGAAGATTTTGATTTGGTACAATATATAAATTTATTCCCACATCAATCGTCTGGGTAGTATAAGCATATTTGACCGAAGTGAGAAATGACTGTACTTGAACGTCTCTAGGGGTGCAGACTGTTATAGATTCTATGTAGTGTTTTCAAAATGTTGCCGAAATATGTCCATCAACAAACTTTTATGACGTGAAGGAAACAAGACAACGAGATTGGGTGGTATTAGCCTAGTGGGTAACCCAGAAGACCCAGGTTCAAACCCCACTTACTACCATTGTGTCCCTGAGCAGGACACTTAACCCTTTTAGTAGACTGAAACTCACTAAAACAAAGATGGACGTGACCAAGACTAATAACCAAAACCAAAATGAAGACAAAACCCCAGTTTTTTGGCGTTAACCTGGCTGCCCCTATAAAGACAGGGCCTGTATGCATGCTGCACGTTTTACGATACAATCAGCCTTCCACAGCATGGTGCGTGTGTGCAGGTGTGTTGTGTCTCAGGTGAACACGACTCCTGTGTTTGCACTGGTTACCTGGCAACAGCGGGTCATCTGTTCACTGCCGTCTTCCTTCTTCTTATTAGAACTGCTGTTATTATTATTGTTGTTTTTTCCCCTTCTTTTGGTGACCAGCGAGACGCCGTCTGCAGAGAACTAAGCTGCACCACTGCCAGGTTTGTATCTTATGGACACCTTAAAATATGACTACATAGGACAGCGAGGGATGGGACATGTTTGGTCAGTGCTGGGAAACCTCGGGTTAAGCAATGTTGCTAAGTCCACCTCTTCATGGAAACAGATTTCAGCAGATCGACATGCTGATTGTCCTCCAGACATCTCTGATCCGTGGAGGCACCACCTCACAGCTTTACTGGACAATCTGCTTCTGACAGCTTTGCACTAGATACCACAGCAGATACCTGCTTCAGCCGTTTAGTGGAGCTCAAGCCCATATGGATCAGGGTCGTTTTTGTGGCTATCAATAATATTAGATGGATGATCATAATGTTATAAGTGCAAACCATTCCAAATGTAGAATTTTTTATGAACATCATACTGTTACTACATGTTTCAGTCATCTTTCTGTTGTGGCTTTTTCTGTTATTGTGGAGGATTTGGCAGATGGCAGCTGTTGGAGAAGCTGAGTGAATTTAGCTCGCTGGTGTAGAGGAGGACCTTAGTGTGGACACGCATGGATCCCAGCGGTATGTGAGGACCCCCACTGGACTATATAATGTATCAGATATAATGACTGGAATATTTAATGTGATTGCAGGACTCCAGGTTCCTCCTGTTTCTCATCCGTTCTCAGTTCAGCCTCCATGTGAGACACACGCTTCATGATATTTCATAAGAATACAGAATCTTCATTGTATGGCAGGAGAACTGATATGTTGCTGTTCTTCTAGTTTACACTGCGAGTCCCCCCCAAGAGGGATTCTGTCCTCCCCCCTCATATGAAAGCACTGCACTGCCACCAGGTAAACATTCATCACGCTCCTCACACGCCTCAAACTCATCACACGCCTCAAACTAATCACGCCCCTCACACGCCTCAAACTCATCACACGCCTCAAACTAATCACGCCCCTCACACGCCTCAAACTCATCACACGCCTCAAACTAATCACGCCCCTCACACGCCTCAAACTAATCACGCCCCTCACACGCCTCAAACTCATCATGCTCCTCACATGCCTCAAACTAATCACGCCCCTCACACGCCTCAAACTCATCACGCCCCTCACACGCCTCAAACTCATCACACGCCTCAAACTAATCACGCCCCTCACACGCCTCAAACTCATCACGCCCCTCACACGCCTCAAACTCATCACGCGCCTCAAACTCATCACGCTCCTTATACGCCTCAAACTCATCACACACCTCAAACTAATCACGCCCCTCACACGCCTCAAACTCATCACGCCCCTTACACGCCTCAAACTCATCACACGCCTCAAACTAATCACGCCCCTCACACGCCTCAAACTCATCACGCCCCTTACACGCCTCAAACTCATCATACGTCTCAAACTCATCACGCCCCTTACACGCCTCAAACTCATCATACGTCTCAAACTCATCACACCCCTCACACGCCTCAATCTCATCACGCCCCTCACATGTCTCAAACTCATCACACGCCTCAAACTCATCACGCTCCTTATATGCCTCAAACTCATCACACACCTCAAACTAATCACGCCCCTCACACGCCTCAAACTCATCACGCCCCTTACACGCCTCAAACTCATCACACGCCTCAAACTAATCACGCCCCTCACACGCCTCAAACTCATCACGCCCCTCACACGCCTCAAACTCATCACACGCCTCAAACTAATCACGCCCCTCACACGCCTCAAACTCATCACGCCCCTTACACGCCTCAAACTCATCACACGCCTCAAACTAATCACGCCCCTCACACGCCTCAAACTCATCACGCCCCTCACACGCCTCAAACTCATCACGCGCCTCAAACTCATCACGCTCCTTATACGCCTCAAACTCATCACACACCTCAAACTAATCACGCCCCTCACACGCCTCAAACTCATCACGCCCCTTACTCGCCTCAAACTCATCACACGCCTCAAACTAATCACGCCCCTCACACGCCTCAAACTCATCACGCCCCTCACACGCCTCAAACTCATCACGCTCCTTATACGCCTCAAACTCATCACACACCTCAAACTAATCATGCCCCTCACACGCCTCAAACTCATCACACGCCTCAAACTAATCACGCCCCTCACACGCCTCAAACTCATCACGCCCCTTACACGCCTCAAACTCATCACACGCCTCAAACTAATCACGCCCCTCACACGCCTCAAACTCATCACACGCCTCAAACTAATCACGCCCCTCACACGCCTCAAACTCATCACGCCCCTTACACGCCTCAAACTCATCACACGCCTCAAACTAATCACGCCCCTTACACGCCTCAAACTCATCACGCGCCTCAAACTCATCACGCTCCTTATACGCCTCAAACTCATCACACACCTCAAACTAATCACGCCCCTCACACGCCTCAAACTCATCACGCCCCTTACACGCCTCAAACTCATCACACGCCTCAAACTAATCACGCCCCTCACACGCCTCAAACTCATCACGCCCCTCACACGCCTCAAACTCATCACGCTCCTTATACGCCTCAAACTCATCACACACCTCAAACTAATCACGCCCCTCCCACGCCTCAAACTCATCACACGCCTCAAACTAATCACGCCCCTCACACGCCTCAAACTCATCACGCCCCTTACACGCCTCAAACTCATCACACGCCTCAAACTAATCACGCCCCTCACACGCCTCAAACTCATCACACGCCTCAAACTAATCACGCCCCTCACACGCCTCAAACTCATCACGCCCCTTACACGCCTCAAACTCATCACACGCCTCAAACTAATCACGCCCCTTACACGCCTCAAACTCATCAAACGTCTCAAACTCATCACACCCCTCACACACCTCAATCTCATCACGCCCCTCACACGCCTCAATCTCATCACGCCCCTCACATGTCTCAAACTAATCACGCTCCTCACACACTTCAAACTCATCACACGTCTCAAACTCATCACGCCCCTCACACGCCTCAATCTCATCACGCCCCTCACACGCCTTAAACTAATCCCGCTCCTCACATGGCTCACATTCATCACACTCCTCACATAGACGGCTCATACTTATGGCACTCCTCACACCCATCACACTCATCACACTCCTTATCCTCATCTTATTCTATACTTCACATTCATCACATTCATCACGCTCTTCACATGCCTCATGCTCATCATGCCTCACACTCATTTCACTCATCAAATGCCTCACATTCATCATGCTTCTTACACTCATTACGCTCCTCACGCTCATCTTACTCATCACACTCATTTCACTCCTCACTCTCCTCCCATTCATCATGCACCTTACATGCCCCACCTGAGAGGAACCATATTTTCACCTGAGGACATTTTTCAGGTTCTCTTCCCCATCAGGTACCCATGATGATGACGATGCCAGTTCCACAAGCGCTGCCAGGCTGCCCAGCAGGGCTGGAATACCTTACTCAGGTGTGCAGCTCTTTACAACAGTACATTTTTTAGCCCAAAAATCACAAACAGTAGGTCTCATTGGGCTTTACAGCCAGTGCAGATCACGCCCCTCAAAGTTGGACCCTTTCTAGACCTGACAGGGTGTGGCCTCGTTGGGACATTAATCTGTAGAATCTGAAAAACAATGAATTCATACAGTCTACACTAATTCTCCTTCTAACAGTAGAGGATGGACAGTATTCAGAGCACGGAGAAACAAACTGAACAGCAGGTCCTGTGAGCAAAAGGAGAGTTAAATCTGGATTTAGTTGTAAATTACACATGAATGAATGCCATGTATAGATCTTCTACGGTGGTTTAGCCAGGATGCTGCAGCGCAGTCAGACGATGGTAAGATGTGCATTGGAGAACTTTTTCCTGGTTCTGCTTCTGCTGGGTTCCTGTTTGCATTGTGTGATCTTGGATGGTGAGGTTATGTGCTTTCCTTCATGCTGCCTGGTCCAGGTTGACCAGCTCCTGGTTCACCAGCAGATGGAGCTGACTGAGGGTGAGATGCAGCGCGTGTGACAGAATGGACGTTTATTGGTGTGTGTGTGAGTTGTGAATGTTCCCCTTGGTCTGTTCAAAGTGATTTTAGGGTGGGAGACCAACAACCGGTACGTGGTGAAGAACAGCATGGGTCAGCAGGTCTACTTTGTGGCTGAGGAGAACGACTGCTGTAACCGACAGGTCTGCGGACCTCTGCGTTCCTTCATCATACACATCCAGGACAACTTCGGACAGGAAGTGATCAGGCTGACACGCCCACTGCGCTGCGGCAGCTGCTGCTGTCCCTGCTGCCTGCAGGAGGTGGGCCGAGAACAGACTCTCATCATAGTAATCATATTTCAGTGCTGCCTTGTGCATGATTTGTCAAGGTGAACCGTGGGCCGGACACTTTTTGTGTGTTTGTGTAGCTGGAGGTCCAGTCTCCACCTGGCAGCCCGATTGGATACGTCACCCAAGACTGGCACCCGTTTCTGCCCAAGTTCACCGTTCAGAGCGCCACCAAGGTGCCCGCGCTGAAGATCGTGGGGCCGTTCCTTGACTGCACCTGCTGCAGCGATGTCAACTTCGAGGTACATTACATTACATTTACAGCATTTACCCACTAGGCTACTACCACTCCACATCATCTAACCCAGGTTGGCCCACACCTGATGGCATCTGTGTCCCCAGATCAAGTCGCTGGCCGAGGATGTGGTGGTTGGTAGGATTTCTAAGCAGTGGTCCGGCTTTGAGAACGAGATGTTCACAGACGCAGACAACTTTGGACTACAGTTTCCAGTGGACCTAGATGTTCGGATAAAGGCCGTAATCCTTGGGGCCTGTTTTCTTATCGTAAGTCTGATGTCTCAGCAGCTCATCATTTATAATGTCCTACTGCTCCATGTTCAGTGTGTCCTCCTGTCTGTCCAGCTCTCTCTTAAATTGATCCCTCAGCCATGAACGTCTCTTGCTTCTGCAGGATTTCATGTTTTTCGAACACACAGAAAAGCAGCAGAATTAGAGCCAATCAGCGTCTTCAGTGGGAAATATGGGCGGAGCTCCCCTGACCAAGAAACCGCATCAACTCCATCGATTTTATTCTCAGCACATTAATGTTCCTGAAAATAAAAATGAATATATGGATGTTCTGTGTTTATTCACTCATTACATATAATGTACCAAGATATTTATATACAGTAAGCAATATATAATTTATCCAGATGTTAGTTTGGACTAACTGAATCTGAACATTTAAATACAGTTAGCAAAATAAAATTTATCAGGATATTTAAATACAATGAATGATATATAATTTATCTGGATCTTTAGCACAGTTAGCATATATAAGTAATATGAATGTTTTTGGCTTTCTGTCTCCATTCTAAGTTCATCATTAGTCGAGTTTCAACATGACTCGATAAGAGATAAGAAAGAACTTATCTGGAGGGTGCTCAGTTCTACATTTAGTGTTATATTAGGTGAGAGTTTTGCTGCGTGAAGGCGTGGTGTGCTGGTGTGAATTGACGTGCCGTTTCTCTGTTTGTCCTGGAGTAAACGCATCCCCAGCCCTCCAGGTACAGGTCCTTCTGCCTCGTGGTCCTCGAACATGGTCCTCAGACGAGATGTCTGTGGTCGGCCTCGTCCTCGAAGTCTTCACTGACGCTGACAACTTTGGCATGGGGTCCTGTGAAAGTTGAGCTACACTGCTGGGCGCCGGATTTCTGCTGACCTGAGCACTTTCCATTCCAGTTCCTCTGGTTTTCCCATCACCATGAAAAAGAAGAAAAAGAAGAATTGATTGGCCTCCTTCCACCATCCCGTCTGGGCTGTAAGTACCTGAACCAACGAGGAAAGCATGTTATGCCACTGGGAAATGATCAGTAATGGGGTTTTTTTTCCCGGTTTATTTTAGGTTCATGCCTTTGGACAATGTTCTTGAACTGCAGAAGGAATTATTCGGGAGGGATTTAACCCTTTCTTCCAGAATATTTGTTGCCATTTCCTAGACCTGCAATTCAGACACGCCTGTTCACAAAGATCAAGCACTTTCCAGTAGTTCGAAGCTTCAGCGGGTGTAATTCTCCACCACTAGATGGCGTCCTTCCGTCTCGTTTACTGTCACCCAAGAATCAGCTGGTGAGAGGCGCCGAGTGGACAGGATGGACTGAGCCATGAGGATGTCATGGTGCCCACTGCTCACTCAGGGTGATGGGTTAAATGCAGAGGACACATTTCACTGTGTGCACCGTGTGCTGTGCTGCTGTGTATCACAATGACAATTTTGCTTCTTTTTTTTTTTTTAAATGAGAAAGCACAACTGTACATTTAAAAAAAACAAACATTTTTTGTCATTACTGCCTAACCCTTCCATCCATCCATCCTGTGGAAATCTCTTAATAATAGAGATCATGTACAGACGTCTGTGAAAATGTGTGAGAATGAAGCTTGTGTGAAGCTGATCTGTTCGGGGTTCTGCTGGGGTTTGTGCTGAGGAACTACCTGCCGAGTGGTGGTCCGTGGAGTTGGGAAGTGTTTGGTTTGATCAATAATGGAGAACACATCTGCTCATGCAGGGAGGAGGGGAGTCGTAATGAAGACTCACACACACGCGGTGAAGCTGTTGTGATGAGTTGCTTTCTGAAGGATGAATCTTCTCCGGAGGAGTGATGTGTGGAAGGTTGAGGTTCCCGCTCCACTGTGTGTTCTGGGTAATGCATCACCTCCTGCTTGATCTTCATTTGCTGAACTCTGGTCAACACAGCACCATGCAAATGTTTCGGTTTTGGTGAGAGGGATCATGATATTTCTGCTGTTGTCTGGCTGATATGACCATTTGAAAATGACATCAGTTGAATCTCCCCGGTGTGATTTATTCATCACGTTACACGTGTGGTCTGGTGTGGAGACGCCTGCGGCGGGTTCCTCAGACTCATGAATGATTCATCACTCCGCCAAGTCTGGCCCCGCCTTCCCCGGCGACCATGAGGATCGCCGTCTTCACCTCGTTCTTTAAAGTCACTTTCATCTGACTCCAGGAAACAGTGAGAAGAGCTGGTCCACTGGCCTCTCATCTTCTCCCACTCCCAGGCTCTGAAGGAGGCCGTGAAAAGGACAGAAGCTGCTTTTGAAGTTTCAAAGTGTAAATATGTGTAATGATGAGTCTCCGGCTCTTTCAATTAAATCAGCAGGAAACGAGCTGCGGAGGGAGCGGTCAGCTGGGCGGGGCTTCTTCTTCATCTCTTATTTTTCCTGGTTTCACTGCAGCATTCGAGAGTTTCTCTGGGAAACCTAGCGGGTATGGAAGTGGACCCGTAGTTGGAAGGTTGCTGGTTTGAATCACTTTAACTTTCACATTTCCATTTACAGCATTTATCAGACACCTTTATTACAATCAGTGGTGACAGGGACAGTCCCCCTGGAGACACTCAGGGTTAAGGGTCTTGCTCAGGGACTTTGTGGTCTTAAAGTTACCCATAGGTCATTGCAGGGCGAACCGCTCCAAGTTCAAGTTCAGTTTATTTATAGAGCACCTTTAAACAACCAGTTGACCAAGGTGCTGTACAAGGTAACGTGGACATAAAGCTGACGGCTAAGAACGATTAGAAGAACATAAAATAATAAAAACATAAAAGCAGGACATAAAGCAATAAAAGTAGCATAACTATCAAGAAACATTACTCCTTACCCAGGTTTAAGGTGAGTTTTAAAAACCTCTAGACTGGGAGCTGATCTAACATGCCAGTGAAGGTCGTTCCACAGCGTCCACGAGTCTTTAGCCTAGACCTGAAGTAGATCATGAAGTATGGGGAAACTCATCCAGGCAGGAGGAGATGCTGAGCTCGCAATCATCCCAGCAGTAACTTAGATCTTTTTTCTGTCAATACTGTCCCAGATTTAGGTTGAAGGTACTTTATCCATCTGCTACTCTGCTCACGATTTGAACCGGTGAAGCGCGGTTTATTTCCTGCAGAATTCCTCCCAAAACCACCTCTGCTGGGTTTATGATTGAAAGTCCTTGCAGCTGAACACACATCCAATTCACAACAGCGCTTTTTTGTATGTGCAATAAGTGTATATATCCAATCTGTACACATATACATACATTTATCTACAGATTTACATATTCCCACATATACATTTATTTTTCAGATTCAGAGTGGGGCCGTAATCAGGAGGTTGCCGGTTCTAACTCGATCTGCCAATGTGCCACCGAGGCCCCCTTGATAAAGGTACCGTCCCCACATGCTGCTCCCCGGGAGGGTGGCTGTTAAATACAGAGGACAAACTTTACAGTGACACCGTGTGCTGCGCTGCAGTGTCTCACAATGACAATCACTTCACTTTCACTTTCACGTCTGATCTGATGATAGATTTGCTGTCTGATCAACTGTAATATGAAATTTTATAGAGCAGGATAAAGGTGAAAGGTGTCCAGTGGACCTCAGCGACGTCTGATGCAGGAAATTAGTCATAAATGACTTCAGACAGCGCATCTCTGCATATATCAGCAGCCACGGGAACGCTGTTTATATGCAAATTGACAATAAAGTCCAGAATGCCACCCTGCTGGCTCCTGTAACTCCATCCGACAGCTGAAGGACGAGGTGAACACACACATTATTCATCAATGACAAGTTACCACCAACCAAGGCATCACCTGACCTACATCAACAGCCACCAAACGACCAGTCCACACAAAGGTCGCCCAGAGCCACACATTTTCAGTCTCCAATCTCCTTAATGCCTCAGGAGATCTCTCACATGAGAAAGAAGACCAGGATGCCACAGAGCCAGAAAATCCTCTGATGTCAAATGTCCATATGGGGATTAAATTATGATCCGTTTCATTTTTACCCTCATCTGGATTTATCAGATTAAAGCTCTGATCAGGCTACAGGGGACAGACAATCAACTCTTCTATCAATACCAGCACAAGCAGATACTACATGAGATTATATGTGATCATGTGCAAGGATTATATTTAATAATTCAATACACCCCGCCAAGATGATGATGGAATAATCTAGTTCCACCACCAGGATAGAGAACATCTAGACCTGTTAAAAACATCTGAACGAGCTGCTGAGGGCTCGGACGGCACTGGACGCCCGCTGGAGATGATGATGGAGATGGATGCATTTCGAAAACGTGACAGTTTCCTGTGTGGCATGTGGCAGACTGATGTTTATGTGTAACGGGCGGGGCTGCGGATGGACAGCGTCCATCTCCTGTCTGCTGAGAGGATGGGGTTGTAAAGGCGCCGGCTTGGTTTGTACCTCCTGTCTCAGCAAGGATCATGGAAGCTCCCACAGGTGTTCCTCATGTTCTTCAGTGCAGCAGCCTATGGCTGTTCTCCTCAACCAGTGTCTGTCTGTAACAGAACCTCTTCAGGATCTTCAGAATCTACAGCAACTGAGGTCTAAGGTGTTGGGTTCGTGTGAATGTGTGAAAGTAGAATCTTTAGATGGAACGATATGGCTGAAATTGGACTGAAAACTTTATCAGGGATTTCCTCTCACCTGTATCCCACCATGCTCCATTCCAGAAGCTTCTACTGGCTTCTGGCCAGAGGAGTCATGATTGCTTTTGTAGTCCAACCCCACACCAGATGTCACTTCACAAATTAAACGCCGTGAAGAATGGTGATGAGAAAGTGAGGGCCAATGCTCTAGTGTCTCTTGAACTTCTGATCATATTTCATAAACGGTTTTGTAATCATTCGCAAATTTCTTCCACTGAAAAAAATTAATGAACCAGTTTTGGGTCAAAATGCTCCTACTGCTCTCATCACCTCCCTGGACAGCTGAGAGAAGAGTGGAGACGAGCAGAAAGTTCAGGAAGTGAGGGATGCTATCGGTGAAGCCATAAACTGTTTGGGTGCTTTGCACTCATCTTTCTGCTGCAGATCTTCTGTAGATCTCCCTGCCGTTAAGGCATACAAAAAAAATCTCTAAAAATATTTTTAAATCAACTGCCAGAGTGCATTGTGGGCCATTACAGGTTCTCTCCATCTGTCCATCAGTCCTTCCCCCCCGAGGAGTTTCTGTCTAATGAGCCTCTGAGGAACCTGGAGTGAAGCCGTCAGGGTCCATCACACACATTTATGCCATAAATTCCTCCTCCCTCCGGCCGGAGAAGCCTGTCGGTTTTCCAGGGCGTTGAGTCAGAGCCCTAAGAAACGTGGAGGACATCTGCCCGCCATTCCACCACGTTCTGCTGAGATCAGCCAGTCTTCCGTCATTAAAAAGGTGTTAAAACTGAGAAGGTCCGGTCATGGAAGCGATTCTTCTTCACCGCTTGGCTGATGGATCTGGCGCCTGCAGCGCCTCTCTGTGATTAAATTTTCAGCTGAAGAAGATTGCAGCACATCCTGTGTGTCACAGCGGCGTCACCAGGAGACCATCAGCCCTGTCCAGACCCCCGGTCACCAGCAGGTCAGACGAATAAACTGCGACTGTCGGGAGATGGTGGTTTCATGGAATTTTCAGAATGATTTAGGTGAGGAGTCATGACTTCTGGCAAAATCTGGTTTTCACAAGGTGCTTCCCCCTCAGCCGGTGGAGCAGATCATTAGTGCAGAGTGTGTGAGCCATGTGGATTCATCTGATTTGTCATTTCTGATGTCTGCTGGGACCCTTGGTGAAGAGTAACGTGATTCCTGGACGTAATGAATTCGTCTCGGCCGTCATCGCTCTGCTTTGTGGAGAACGAGCAGCTCAAGGCAGGATGACAGTAGGAAACTCCATTAGCATGCAGCGCTACCTACATTAGCATTAGTGGCTATTATGCCAACATCTTCAGCGCCCGTGTCTCATCAGGTCCTCAGTGTCTTCTCTGGCACAGGGGAGGCTGCACTGCCTTGGCAGGTCCTGGGTTTCCTGAGAGACAGAACTCATTACATCCTCCACCGGCTCAGCCCACCACCAGCCACGTCAGAAAAGTCCACTGAGGAGGAGGAGAGCAGTCCGAGGCTCAGAAGATCTGCTTCATGTCAACCTCCTCACACTTCTCATGGTTTAACCTTCATTTCCACAGAGTTAGTTCTACAGTCACCTTCCATCCAGCTGGGTTCTCGGTGTTCTGGTTCTGTACCAGGAGGATTTAGTCCTCCTGATAACTACAGCTTCGTCTATGGTAACGGTGTGACCAATTGTATCTGAGAACACAGCAGTTCCTCCTCAATTAATTCTTCCTCAACGTCTTTATGGTTTATTAGTGTCCTGCACCCTTCTTATTTCTCTCTTTCAGCTCTTTTACATTCACAAACACACACTAGAATTGTCCCTCAGTTTCATGGCATGGACTTCCTGCACGGAGCCTTCAAGTGTGTGAGATTTACGCATCTCATCATTTCAGTGGGAAAGTAAACAGAGATCAAGGGAGCATGCAGTTCAAGGTTCAAAGGTCACAGCTGACGCGCTCTCCTGATCTTTCGCAAAGTGACAATAATTCAGATTTTCATAATCTTTTCCATTTTAAATAGTACTGAATAATTCATCTGCCTCGATGGCTTTGTTGTGCTCAGAAGGACATCAAGGTCTCACGACATCTCGGCCAGAGTGGATTGAGAAGAAACAGTTTAGTAAAGAGTGTGGACTCTGATCTCCGGCCAAGTTTCCTGTCCTAATTACTGAGCCCAGGAGTGGGAAAATTAGCCGTAAAACCAGCGCTCTGTAATCCCTTCAACTTCAAATCTCTTTGATGCAATACAATCTGGTGTCTTCCTGGCTCTCGTGAGATCATGAGCGACAAGATAGCAGAGTAAATTAGGACCCATCGGAGAAAAGCCGCCATCACCTCGTCACTCTCATCCTGCGCCAACTAGAAGGCCTGGACCGAACCCTCGCTTCCTCCCGCGAGGTCAGTTTTATTGCGCCGAGGATGGTCAGAGGAACATCAGCGCTCTTCTTGTGGTAAGGATGGTTCAAATCTGCATCAACAGGACACCTTTTCTCTCCTTGTGCCGAAGAAAACAATCCACTGGAGACTCTGAGATGTGGGTGTGCTTCCACGTATGAGAGAGTTATCCCGTAATTTGTACTTCATACTCAATGTTGGATCAGGATGTAAGAGCACACGCTGTTTCCGCATCGCGAGTGGGCGGGGTTTAGGATGCCAAAACCCCCTGACGATGTTTCTCTGTGTAATATATTGTGTATATATACGGTGACCTAAATATGCCGCCTGTGGTAAAATTGGCCACATTCTCAGCTGTTGAGATGAGTTGATAAATGAAATCGCACGACTTTGTGACTTAAGCAATATATGGTAACATGTGTAACATGCGTTTCCTGAAAAAACTGATTGTTAAATTCAGTTGGTTGAGGATTGACACTGTGGTGGTCTGCCCATTACTTTCCATTACTTTAATAATATATCAAAGCAATAACATAATATTTAAAAATCTAATTGAAAAAAAAAGTCGCATCCTAAAAATAATCAATAGATTAATCGTAAAAAATTGATATTTTTGGCATTTACCAGACACCCTTATCCAGAATAGTTACAGGGACAGTCCCTCTGGAGACACTCAGGGTTAAGTGTCCCGCTCAGGGTAGTCAATGGGGTTTGAACCTGGGTCTTCTTGCTCTTCTGGTCCAGAGGCGGGTGTGCTACTGATAAGTGAAAGTGAAGTGACTGTCATTGAGAAACACTGCAGCACAGCACACGGTGACACGGTGAAACATGTCCTCTGTATTTAAAACTCACGCTTGGTGAGCAGTGGGCACCATGACAGGCGCCCGGGGAGCAATGTGTGGGGACGGGACCTTCATCAAGGGGACCTCAGTGGCACCTCGGGGGTTCAGGGATTTGAACCTTCTGATTACGGGTCTGTTTCCTTACCTGCTAGGCCACCACTGCCTGGTAAGCATCATCGACCACCTGGGCCGGAGGCTGCACTTTAAGTAAAACTCATCACTGGCGCTAATAGGTTCAGGGCTACTTATCGAACCCCAGCAAATCGAGCGTCGAGGCCTGAGACCTTCCTTCTGAAGACACGCATCTGGTTCCTTTAAATGGCTTCGCTTCAGATGCAGCTGCATTTTCTTGGCACACCACGTTCTGAATGAAATCAAGATGAAATAAAGAGAAGATTAACACTGGCATTCTGTAAGGTCACTACAATCTCACTAAACAACTATTTTAACACGTTTCAGGCTCCTCCCCTTGCACATCAACACATCAAAAACAGGCGAGTAAAGAAACAAATCTCTTTTTAGAAGTTTATAGGTTCGAATCCCAATCTGCCAATGTGCCACTGAGGTCCCCTTGATGAAGGTACTGTCCTCACACTCTGCTCCCCGGGCGCCTGTAATGGTGCCCACTGCTCACCAAGGGTGACGGTTAAATACAGAGGACACGTTTCACCGTGTCACTGTCTCTCACAATGACAATCACTTCACTTTCATTATCGAGGGTCCATTTCATGCTCTATCAGACCTTAAAACTGCTCTTCCACCTTGGATTGAGGTGTGAGGAGGGACTGTGAGGAACTTTTCCTTTTCTTTCTAGCTTTTCTGCAAGAGAATGCACACAAAAAAGACCAGACCAGTGAAATCGGAACATCTCCTGACACAACATCTAATGTAGGGTTAATTTCTGAATATTATAATTAAAAGTGCCATTAGTCCTCCGAGTGTGTGTGTGTGTGTAGTTGTTCTTGTATCAGTTCTGTTGTAATATAAGGAGACACCTTCATCAGAAAATAGTGCAAAGTACAAAAGGTGACGTTGAGTGGAGATCAGAAAAGACTCTGAATGTATTATTCATATCGTTCATGTCTTCTCTTATTAAAACATGCTCAGCCTAAAGCACAAGTACACAAATTGACTTCCGTTTTTGTGCAGGAACACATCAAAAGCGAAGCGGAATGCTGCAGAGTAAACAAAGCACTCCAGACTTTATTTTAATCAGAGCACCGTGGGGCTGGAGTGGCTTCCAGGGTTCTCGGGTGCCCACCAGGCCCATGCTAAAAGCCTCATTAATTAGACCTCGCTTCAATATTCCGAACAAACACCTTTCAGGCGAGCTTTATTCTCGGGTTGAAATGCAGGGGCGGAGCTCTGGCTGGGCGTGGGCAGGGAGCCAGAGGTCAGGAGCCCGGCTCCGAGGTTTCTGAAGACACAACAGAGAGTGAGAGCGGCGACTAGCGGGACGAGAGCAGTGTGCTGATGAGTCTCCTGCAGCCCTGCTTCATTGTAATTCAGAGTCTGGACTGGCCGGGTCTCGGCGATGGAACCCAGCGCTGCTTTCTTCCCCGCCATGAAGGACGGAGTGGATGGGCACCTTCAGTACGGCTGTCCACCACACGTCCACGCAAACAGCAATTCTATATTCAATGCAAATATCCCACTTGTGGGGCTTATAAAGGATTATTATCTTATTTGTGAAGGACGCTGACCCATCGCTGTGACAACATCCTGCGTCTGTCCAGCAGAGCTTCTTATCCGCAGCCATGATTGTTTCATTTCCAGACAAGCCCTTTATCCCGCACATCTTCAGGAGGATTATGGGGAAGATTTAGATCTTTTTTTTTTTTTTTTTAATTTCTGATCAGGGCTTTTCTTTCAGTGGAGATGAGACTCTTGAGAAAGGAAACAGTGAGCTGTAATTGTTTCTGAAAGCTTCCTGCTGCCAGCAGCTGCTGGAACAAAACAAACCCACTGAATCATTCTGAAGGACGTCGTCTCCTCTCCTCTCCTCTCCTCTTCTTCACTTCTCTTCTCTTTTCGTTTCATTTAATTTCTTGTACACTCTTATTCTGACCACCTGACCTCCACTGAGATGTTCTTGTACATTCATGAAGAAATAACAGCACCTCTTTTTAAAGAACGGCCCCAGGTTCCTGGTTTGGAGACGCTTCGCCCATGATGCATGGTCCATCTCTCTGATTCGTAATTGACTTCTGCCAAATAAAAAGTGGTAATTAGTGCAACTGGTCCCATGTGGTTCCAGAGCGGAACCCGACCGCGTGGTGCCGAGATGAGTTTCTGCTGCATCGTGCACCGGAGTAATCACTCATGGAGACGAGTTCCCCATCCATCACTGTCAGCCGTGCCAGTTTTCCCAGCGGAGGGACGCAGAACATACAGAACAGGAGGAACCGTCCCCAGGTGTCCAGCACGGCGAAGGGCCGCAGCCCCCGTTTCTAAGGATGGAACTAATCTGCGGGAGCCGCGTTCAGCACCGCACAGAACCGGCGTACGGTGGAGGGGGAAGCCTAATTACAGAAGAGAGGCTCTCCACCATGATCTGGCTTATTTGTTTTTACGTCATTTGAGCTGATCACGTCTGGCAGGTTCGTTGGACACAAAATTCCCATTTAAATGCAAATTCCTGCAGAAAAAACGATGTGGAGCGGTCTGCTGTGAAATGTGGGCAGAAGGCCAGAAGTTTTTGCCGTGAGGATCCTTTGTGTGCCACAATACCTGAGATGCACCGCGTCTCTGGAGGAACCAGAATGTAAAATTCCCTTCATCTCTGCAGAGCGGATTGTGGATTTGACGTTTTTTCATTTTCATGCCAAAAAAATTTACATTTTACTATAAAACCTTTTTTCAGGTCACAACCTCTGACCTCCCACTCAAAACATAGATTAATTAGTGTGCAAGTTACATTCACAGAGAAACAGTCATGAATTACTGGAAAAAATATGTCCTAAAATCCATCTTCACGTTTTCATGTCGCTCAGACTGACATATTCTGAAGACCTCATACAAGTTTTTCCAGGATTATTGCATCGGAAATGCGGCATCACTGGTGTCCAGACTTCAATCCACCTGTTAGGCCCTTTTGAATCATGTGCATCCTTTACATGTATATTTCCACCCTTATACAGAGTGACTTACGATCAGATCAGTCGTGGCAAATGTTGAGGAGCACAAGGCCGGAGATCATCAGTGTTCTTCCTCTGTTAACCATGGTTCCGTCATCATTGCTTTGCACAAAAAGTTCTTCACAGGCAAGGATATTGCTGCTGCTAAGATTGCACCTAAATCAACCATTTGATTTGGGGGATATGGGCTGAGATTTATGCCAGTAGAAACTGACTTTCAATTGAATCTGAATTGCACAAACTGAATTTGAGTTGTACAAACTAAAGCTTAATGTATTCACTTGAATCTGAATTGCAATGAAATTAAAACGGCATTTTTACATCCCTAAAAACATAACCCAAACTCGCTTCACCAAATTCTATTTCAGTTCCCAAAGTTTAATTTAAATTTATCACGATGCACAATCTGGGACCTCAACAGAGCTCATTTGCACATTTTACGACAGCTCTGCATGTTGCAGTAAAGTGGAACTTATTGTGGGAGAAGCACGAACGAGCCAGAGTTCTGCAGCAACTGGCGAACATCAAATAAAATGGAACAAAGCAGCCACGTGCGTCACAATAAACTGAAAGTGAATTTGTAGAAGTCGATTTGCATTACAGGGATTACACGGATGTAAAATATGCATATTCCGTATCAATCTGAGTGGAATTCAGATTCAAATGAATACGTTCAGATTCATTTTGAATATTTCAAATTCGGTTTGTGCAACTCAGATTCAAATATATTCAATTCAAATTCAGTTTGTAGCGGCACGAATCTCAGTCCAAACCGAGAAGGTGCATCAGCTGGTGAGTGCAGGCAGAGGAACGTTCCCAGAACCCCCTTGGGATGTTAAATCTACTGCAGAGCAGAACCTGAATGGGGGATTTAAAAACCCAATAAAAGCAATTAAACCATAAATCAGCAAGAACAGGATCTCGCACATTTTTACTACAGAAATTTCAAGCGTAATTAGGAGGAAAAGCCTCAGTGACAAGATGAGGATCAGAGGAGTTCAGAGGCTGTGAACATCTGCAGGAATATCGCAATGTTTTTTTTTCTTCATTTATCTTCATGCCGGATGTTATGATGTGAATTATAGAACTTTATTACTCTGCTGTTTGTACTTGTATGAATCAGCATGATATTAGGTGTTGCTCTGCTAGCAGACTACAAGGATGCTGAGGAGGATGATGGTGATGCCAGGACAGGAAGAATAATGTGGAGCAGCTTTGATAGTTGTCGTGGTTGCAGCACAATTGACAAACCCAGATAGAATTGAGATGAATTAGTGAGTCTTGCCTTTCATTTACATTTTTATCGACAGGAGAACAGAGCCAGAGTGGAAGTGCCAGCAAACGTCAGACTATTAAAATAATGGACTGCTGCTCTGGCCCAAGTCCACAAATCAGCAGGAGCCGAGGTGGAACTGCAAGTCCAACCATCAGCAGGAGCTGAGGTGGAACTGCAAGTCCAACCAACAGCTGGAGACGAGGTGCAACTGCAAGTCCAACCATCAGCAGGAGCTGAGGTGGAACTGCAAGTCCACCCATCAGCTTGAGCCGAGGTGGAACTGCAAGTCCACCCATCAGCTGGAGCCTAGGTGGAACTGCAAGTCCAACCATCAGCTGGAGACGAGGTGCAACTGCAAGTCCAACCATCAGCAGGAGCCGAGGTGGAACTGCAAGTCCACCCATCAGCTGGAGCCTAGGTGGAACTGCAAGTCCAACCATCAGCTGGAGACGAGGTGGAACTGCAAGTCCAACCATCAGCAGGAGCCGAGGTGGAACTGCAAGTCCACCCATCAGCTGGAGCCTAGGTGGAACTGCAAGTCCAACCATCAGCTGGAGACGAGGTGGAACTGCAAGTCCAACCATCAGCAGGAGCCGAGGTGGAACTGCAAGTCCAACCATCAGCTGGAGACGAGGTGGAACTGCAAGTCCAACCATCAGCAGGAGCCGAGGTGGAACTGCAAGTCCAACCATCAGCAGGAGCTGAGGTGGAACTGCAAGTCCAACCAACAGCTGGAGACGAGGTGGAACTGCAAGTCCACCCATCAGCTTGAGCCGAGGTGGAACTGCAAGTCCACCCATCAGCTGGAGCCTAGGTGGAACTGCAAGTCCAACCATCAGCTGGAGACGAGGTGGAACTGCAAGTCCAACCATCAGCAGGAGCCGAGGTGGAACTGCAAGTCCACCCATCAGCTGGAGCCTAGGTGGAACTGCAAGTCCAACCATCAGCTGGAGACGAGGTGGAACTGCAAGTCCAACCAACAGCTGGAGACGAGGTGGAACTGCAAGTCCAACCATCAGCAGGAGCCGAGGTGGAACTGCAAGTCCACCCATCAGCTGGAGCCTAGGTGGAACTGCAAGTCCAACCATCCGCTGGAGCCGAGGTGGAACTGCAAGTCCAACCAACAGCTGAAGACGAGGTGGAACTGCAAGTCCAACCAACAGCTGGAGACGAGGTGGAACTGCAAGTCCAACCATCAGCAGGAGCTGAGGTGGAACTGCAAGTCCAGCCAACAGCTGGAGACGAGGTGGAACTGCAAGTCCACCCATCAGCTGGAGCCGAGGTGGAACTGCAAGTCCAACCATCAGCTGGAGCCCAGGTGGAACTGCAAGTCCACCCATCAGCTGGAGCCGAGGTAGAACTGCAAGTCCACCCATCAGCTGGAGCCAAAGTGGAACTGCAAGTCCACCCATCAGCTGGAGCCGAGGTGGAACTGCAAGTCCACCCATCAGCTGGAGCCAAAGTGGAACTGCAAGTCCACCCATCAGCAGGAGATGAGGTGGAACTGCAAGTCCAACCATCAGCAGGAGCCGAGGTGGAAGTGCAAGTCCACAAATCAGCAGGAGACGAGGTGGAACTGCAAGTCCAACCATCAGCAGGAGACGAGGTGGAACTGCAAGTCCACCCATCAGCAGGAGATGCACCATAGTCCAGTCAGCAACAAGCTTGCAGGAAATTTTAAACCAGCAACTATGTTCAACTGTTCCATGACTGGAACATCCATATTTTTGGAGCACATCAGCACCAGCATGATGATGAGCTCGTCCTGAACATACATCTGTAGCTGAAACATACACCATCCACACTGGTATTTTCTGCAAGAAGGTGGACCTTGACCGTGATGTAGACCTATTTTCCTTTAGAATTAATTTTCCTCCGCACATCGGTTTAAAGCAGCTGACTGGTGTTTTCATGTTCTGTCTGTCTGTTCCTGTGTTTTAATGTTCTTTTCTTGCTGCTGTCTGTCTTCTGATTGGGTAACACTGTTTCTTCACAGAAAATGATGATGGAACCGGTTTCCGTCAAAGACAGGAACCGCATGAGTCCACTGTGATGGGAACGTGAGGTTTAATGAATTGATCAGTATCATTTTTATGGTTGTAAACAAGGATGGAGGACCTGAAATGAACATCTGGATGACCAAATGGGGCAGTGGTGGCCTAGTGGTTAAGGAAGCGGCCCTGTAATCAGAAGGTTGCCGGTTCGAATCCCGATCCGCCAAGGTGCCACTGAGGTGCCACTGAGCAAAGCACCGTCCCCACACACTGCTCCCCGGGCGCCTGTCATGGCTGCCCACTGCTCACTCAGGGTGAAGGGTTAAATGCAGAGGACAAATTTCACTGTGTGCACCGTGTGTATCAAATGTGACAAAAAAAAAAAAAACTAAACAAAAAAAAAAACAAATGAGCCGATTAGGATACAGCTTAAGGATTTCAAATACACGCTAATTCTGCTGATTTAACTAATATAGTACACATAAAGCTCCTGTTCACATCTGCTCAAGCTGCTTTGTTAGAAATCATTTTCTGAACCCACTGTGCCACCTTCCTGTGGAGCTCTGGCCCTGTTCTAACCTCCATCATCCCCTCAGCGCTCCCTGTTCAACATGAGAAACAGTAAAGAACGTGAAGTGATTGTGAAATGTGTCCTCTGTATTTAACCATCACCCTTGGTGAGCAGTGGGCACCATGACAGGTGCCGGGGAGCAGTGTGTGGGGACAGGACCTTCATCAAGGGGACCTCAGGGACACCTCGGCAGGTCGTGATTCGAACCGGCAACCTTCTGATTACGGGGCCACATCCTTAACCACCAGGCCACCACTGTGATCAATGTGATCATCAACGCAGGCAGCCGCCGTGCGATTTAAGTGATGATCCTGCTCGGGATTTTCTTCTGTCACATGGTGAAGATGGGAGGGACTGAACGCTGCTTACTGGTTACGATTTGGAGCTCATCACTCAATATACTATTTACATTTACCACATTTAATAGACGCCCTTATCCAGAGCAACTTACAATCCGTAGTTACAGGGACAGTCCCCCCCTGGAGACACTCAGGGTTAAGTGTCCTGCTCAGGGACACTTAACCCACGGACACTAGAGTGGTAGTAGCTCTCCTATGAACCAGAAGACCCAGGTTCGAATCCCACTTACTACCATCGTGTCCCTGAGCAAGACACTTAACCCTGAGTGTCTACAGGGGGGGACTGTCCCTGTAACTACTGATTGTAAGTTGCTCTGGATAAGGGCGTCTGGTAAATGCGGTAAATGTAAAAATGTAAATTTAAATGACACGATGGTTGTAAGTGGGATTTGAACCTGGGTCTTCTGGTTCATAGGCGAGTGTGTTATCTGCTAGTCCACTACCAGCCTACTATAGAAATACAGAGGAACTACACCAACATATGCGGATCTCAGCAGCATCGTGTCTCATCTATGTCGATTATTACAAAATACTTTAATCAACATGCAGTTCATGATCATCTCTGAATACCGAGGCTTTCAGGAAACCGGAGCAGCTCCATGTTGGCAGTATCTGTGTGAGAAGCAGCCGGAAGCTCCCGTCTGAAACTGTCAGTTGGCTGCAGCCAATCAGACGAGTCGTGTGAGGAGCTGGAATAAAACCAGCCAGATCTGAGAGATGAGTGTGTGTGTGTGTGTGTGTGTGGTGAGTTCATGATCTGATGCAGCTGTTCCTTCAGAAACACGACACGCTGGTTTCCAGCAGAGAAAACCCATCTGTCTGCCGTGTCACGTGAGGAAAGGGGGTTGTGGGTAATCACAGGCACCGGACACGTCTGTCACTGAGGGTTCTAAACAGAGCGGGATGGTTTGGGGTGAAACCAGATCCTTCAGAAAGTCCTAAACATTGTCCTCCTGTTTTTAATCATCTTTTCAGACAATTCAAACTTTCCCAGAAAGTTTCACACAGATTCTAGTATTTTTTCTCCGAAAGAAAAACGTGACAACGCTGTGGGCTTGTAATTAGTAAAATGTGTGTAGAACTGTGTGTAGATACACTGCAGGAACCTCTGGAGAAATACGATGATGGTGATGAAGAACCTGCTGAGCTGCTCTGGGGTGTTAATTTGCTCGTCCAACAAAAGCTTCAGGCTCTTCACGCTGCTCCATCTCAGTGTGGAGATGTAGAGCTGGACAACATCTCACCGGCCATTGTTCCATGTTCCACCATGACCGGCTGCCGCTGGAAAATCGTGGTGGCGGTTAAAATTTGAAAGTGACATGGTGAAACGTGTCCTCTGTATTTAACCGTCACCCTCGGTGAGCAGTGGGCACCATGTGGGAATGGGACCTTCATCAAGGGGACCTCGGTGGCACCTTGGCGGTTCGGGATTCGGCCACCACTGTCCCAAATAGTTCAACAAAGATAGAGGAGATGAAATGCGGGGCTTCAGCATTTTTTGTGTGTGTTTGTGTAGGCCTACATTTAAACTATGGTGCCAGTCATGTTTAATCTCCGCTGTGCATTAACGTTTCGTAACCATGGTAACCTTGAGTTCGGTGTGATAATGTGGTGTAAATTTCACCTGCTGTGGTGGACCGAGTCGAGCACACAGGACCTATGCTGTCAGGAAAGCAGCTGATTGCAGATATTTAGAGGGAATAAACAGGCATGTAATGCAGCCCTGAGCACGTCATCCAATCAGCAGCCAGGCTGCAGCATACCACACTAATGCAGCCCTGACGGCCCACCAGTCGATATCTGAGATCAATGGGCAGCGCTGCAGCAGACCGCTGCATCCGCCACCCGCACGCCTGCTCTCATTCAGCCGATCAATGGTGCGGAGAGCCAATCACAGTTGAGCAAAGCATTTATACATTTACATTTATAGCATTTACCAGACGCCCTTATCCAGAGCGGCTTACAATCAGTAGTTACAGGGACAGTCTCCCTGGAGCAATTTAGGGTTAAGTGTCTTGCTCAGGGACACAATGGTAGTAAGTGGGATTCGAACCCGGGTCTTCTGGTTCATAGGCGAGTATGTTACCCACTAGGCTACTACCACCCAAAGCGCTATGGCGCTCCCATTGCCGTAGATCACATCCTTATTCCCACCTTTATCTCCACCTCGCTGGATTCCAGCCAGTGCTCCTCATGGTCACAGTTCCCCGCGGGGGCCAAAGCAGCCTGACGTCCCACTGAGGAGGGATGCAGGAGAAGGGGGAGGAGCTCAAACGGCTTCGCTTTCCCCCTTTTTGAGTCGCTTCAGTCATCTTTTCACTTTTTATTTGCACCAGGGCCAACAGGAGGCGCTAACAGACACTCCCACTATACACCCATACTTTACTTTACTTTACTTGGCAGACTCTTTTATCCAAAGCGACTTACAAGAGGACACCAGCAATTCTCATTCGGTTTCTATAGATTTTGAGTTAAAAACTAAGAGCCCTGATAAGGTCCAACTTGTCAGGAATAGAGCATGCTGGGAATTGTTAAGCAGTAGATGAATGTTATTATTTTTGTGTGTGTGTTGGACTCGGCTGGTGGTAGTAGTCTCAGCTAGTCGAATGGAGCAGGGCAAGTGGGTGTGTTTCAGCTGGTTGAAGATGAGGCGTCTTCCACATTTTGGACCATCTGGAGGGGTTTTATGGTGACCGCAGAGGCTCCAGCCAGGAGAGAGTTACAATAGTGGAGTTTAGAGATGACCGTTGCCTGGACGAGGAGCTGCGTAGCCTGTTGTGGAAGAAAAGGCCGAATCTTGCGAATGTTGTAGAGAGTGAACCTGCAGGATCTGGAGATCAGACTCAGTTTTCGTCAATCCAAACTCCAAGGCTTTTTGCAGACGCCGTGGGTGTTAACAGTAGCGAGACTATTTGAATTGGCTTTACTACACGTACAGGCCGCAATGCATGCTGGTCTCACACACTTGGCTCATGTGAGAACATGTCTCAGACTTTCCCAAGTTCCTGGTGACCGTAACCTAGAGACGTAACTCGATTTGAATCCAGACGCAGGGGGATGATGGATGGATGTGCTGGTTACAGAAAGGGCGTGGCCTTTTTTAAAAGTCTTGATTAATTCATCCACTCCTCCGTCAGGAGACTCTCGCCCGGTGCCGCTCCACTCCTCACTTTAAGTGTCGAATCGATTTCTGCCTGCGGCGAACAGGAAAGGGGCATAAACCATCCTGATGGGGAGCGGCGTCCGGCGGCCATTAACCGTGATGTCATGCGGCCGAGCGTGCTGCGATGCCAGGGTGGCTCGCGGGCGTGGCGCTGCCGCCCCGCACAGGGTCATCAGGAGCGTTTCTGTCCCCGCGCCACGGATCAGGCCAGGCCCTCCGTGTTGTGCCGCTGGCGCATGTTCCGGCGACGCTGGTGCATTATGGGCGCTGCTCCCCGCCGCTCTGCTGCAGAACAAAGCGGCAGCTGCGCTGGCAGAGAACGGAGAAGAAAAATCCATTCAGGCTCCAGCAGCCCCACGGCTGCAATCAGCCGTCCCGGATCAGCTGGACAACAGATGATGATGAGGAGGAGGAGGATGATGATGATGATGATGATGAAGATGAGGAGGTGGAGGAGGATAAGGAGGATGATGATGATGATGGTGGTGATGATGATGGTGATGATGATGGTGAGGATGAGGGTGATGATGATGAGGGTGATGAGGAGGAGGAGGAGGGTGATGATGATGATGAGGATGAAGATGAGGAGGTGGAGGAGGTGGAGGAGGATAAGGAGGATGATGATGGTGGTGATGATGGTGGTGATGGTGATGATGATGGTGAGGATGAGGGTGATGATGATGAGGGTGATGAGGAGGAGGAGGAGGGTGATGATGATGATGGTGATGATGATAGTGATGATGATGATGATGATGAGGGTGATGAGGAGGAGGGTGACGATGATGATGATGAGAATAAGGAGGATGATGGTGATGATGACGATGGTGGTGATAATGATGAGGATGAAGATGAGGATGAGGGTGATAATGATGATGATGGTGATAAGGAGGGTGATGATGGTGACGATGAGGGTGTTGGTGAGGATGATGATGGTGGTGGTTATACGTCGTTCCAACACTTTTGAGTTCCGTTTTACAGCTCTGTGGTCTCTGACGCGTCTCCTCTTTTTATTCTATACATCATCATACCATATAAGATAATAATTAATATCTGCACGTAGGCTTATTTCCTGCTTCGTTTGTTTTTGAGCTCATGGTTGATGGTTTCCTTCTTTCTCCATCTGCAGGCTTCCCTTCATCCGTTCGTTGTCTCCCCAGGTCGCGTCAGGTCGCGGTCACTTCACCAAGTGGCTAATGTTTAATATAGCTGGTGTCTTCCAGAGGTTAACATTCTAAATACAGGTTTAATATATATGAAATATAAAAAGGGTTTTACTTGAATACATGAATATATCAAAAAGGGTGATTGCATGATAACTTATATATACATTTTCCAACAGTGGTGATGAGGGTGATGATGAGGATGGTGATGAGGATGATGCTCAACGTTTCATCCAGGACGTACCTTCAATGGCGTTCTGCAGGTTTAATGAAGTTTTGATATTTCCTTTTGACCTTTTTTATGACCTCAGTACTGGGTGTGTTGGGAGAGGTGGGAAGCTGTGGAAATTTTCCCAGTACAGAATCCCAGTGGTCTGTGGTCCTCTGCATCCCAGCAGCCGACAGCTGGTCCACCTCACCTCCTACCCTGCAGTGGTCAGTCTGGTGCAGAGATGATGTGGTCTGGCTGAGAGATCATGTTGGTGGCTACAGCTGGACATGCTGTTCAGTGAAATATTTCAAAGCTGTCGGGCTTCACTCAGTACCGGCTTTCCTGATCCAGGATGGAAAAAGGAGCCACGAGGAAAAACCACTCAACTTTAAGAGCTTCAGCTCCCACAGGGGAACGCGAGAAACGACAGCCCAGATCCTGCTTCTGCAGCAGAAACATACAGGAGTTGCAGGAGCCAGAAAACGACCTCAAACGTGGAAAAAAACGAGAAGAGCATTTCATCCTGATCCGTTCTTTAATTAAACTGAGGAGCGTGCAGAAATGACATCACATGACTGAATTCAATTCTTCTGCTGGACATAAAACTCCAGACCTCCAGACCCAGATCTCCTTACCTCCAGCCTGGGGTTGACTGAAAGGGAGGTTCTGGTGGAACGACCACTACAGTAGAACCCCTCCACAGCAGATGCTCCTCAGTCTCCCGATGGACGAATTTCAGGAAGCCACCAGTCTAATCAGCTTGTGGGGGTTGAGGAAGGTCTCCAAACAAATGGAAATGAAGCTGTGCATCTTCCACAGCTGAGAACCTCTTCAGATTTGCTGCTTTAGAACGTAGTGGGCTGATGGAGCTCATTCACACGTGTGACTGAATGTGTGGAAGTCCTCCTTCAGTGTTCAGCTGCTCCTCTGAGGAACTTCAACAACCGGAACAGGATGTGTCTGAGCTGCACAGATGAGAGATGCAGCAGCAATCGACATCCTGGAATGGTTCTTCCCGTCTTTTAGAGATGTCCAGAACTGCAGCTTCATCTTTTAATTAAAGCCTGCAGCTGCTGTTTGGCGATGGGAGGGAATCTGTATAATTAGGTGGAGATGCAGAGCGATTAATCAGCTGTAAATTCGTTTAGGGAACGTGGTCGTTATCTCCAGCCTGCTGCTGCATGTTGTCAGCGATGACGGTATGAGGACGTTTCCCAGACCTCAGCGGTCACTTGTCAGGTCCATCCACCCTGATGATGAGGACGACGATGGTGGAATTGTGCTCTTGGTTGTCTTGTCGTTTTCATCAGCCCATCATCACGTCATTACTCTGATTACTGTCATTACTGAGTAGAAGAGGATGAAGATGAATGGAGCTGATGTTTGTCGCTCCTCTCCCGCCTAATGGCCGACGCTGGTCTTTCAAGAAGCAGTCCAGTCATGTTCTGAACCCCCAGCCTCATTAACGGCCCACACCGCTAACGAGCAGGAGCTCCGCAACCAAGTCCCGCATCCTCTCCAGCTCCTTCTGCTCCTTCATCCCCATCCTCAGCTCGCAGGAGCTGCCGGGCTTCTGACGTTCTGCACTCCATGGAGGGCAAATGATCTGGACTGGCAGAAGAGCTGAAGTCCACCGCGCCGTGAGCGGCGTGCGTCGTAATTACGGCGCGGCCGGTCTTTAAAAGCCGCCATTCTTATCGTTTTGTCTCTCCAGAGTCTCTCCTGACGAGAGCTGAGCAGCTATTATCTCCCGCACTGCCGGATGGTATTAACATATAAAACAGAGCTGATGGCTTCCTGCTCTTCTCGCCGCCGCGCTCTCCTGCTCTCGTTCCAGGCCTGATGTTCTTGCCGTATATATTACCATAAATCCACACGCCCGTCTGAGCTCTAATGAGACCCCATTACCATTTCAGGAAACATTTACATCTCGAGGAAAGCCGCCGCCGCGGCGTAAAGCTCTCAAGTGGCTGAAGCCGAGGAGGGTTCCTGCACCCATCCGTCCCACGACACCATCACCATGTCCAGCAGAGAGCTGTGTGCATGTGAGCAGGGTGATGGAGGAACACCTTTTGTTGAACATTTCAGAAAGTCTGGAGATGTTGGAGGGTGGGGCTGAAGTCGATGTGCTGGAGGTGTTAGAATGTCTGGAGATGTTGGAGGGTGGGACTGAAGTCACCGTGCTGGAGGTGTTAGAAATCTTGGAGGTGTTGGAGGGTGGGGCTGAAGTCGATGTGCTGGAGGTGTTAGAAAGTCTGGAGATGTTGGAGGGTGGGGCTGAAGTCGATGTGCTGGAGGTGTTAGAATGTCTGGAGATGTTGGAGGGTGGGACTGAAGTCACCGTGCTGGAGGTGTTAGAAATCTTGGAGGTGTTGGAGGGTGGGGCTGAAGTCGATGTGCTGGAGGTGTTAGAAAGTCTGGAGATGTTGGAGGGTGGGGCTGAAGTCGATGTGCTGGAGGTGTTAGAAATCTTGGAGGTGTTGGAGGGTGGGACTGAAGTCACCGTGCTGGAGGTGTTAGAAATCTTGGAGGTGTTGGAGGGTGGGGCTGAAGTCGATGTGCTGGAGGTGTTAGAAAGTCTGGAGATGTCATGGCTGCCCACTGCTCACTCAGGGTGATGGTTAAATACAGAGGACAAATTTCACTGTGTGCACCGTGTGCTGTGCTGCAGTGTATCTCAAGTGACAATCACTTCACTTTATCACACACTCACGTCATTCTCTTTTCAAAAGCCTGGGACTTGGTGCTAATGGACTCTGTCAGGCTGAGTTGCTCAGTCTGAAACATCTTCTTCTTCGCCTGTGTCGTGAACACCATTTATTTCTCCTTTATCCGTCTTCAGGTGTCCGAACGGGCCCAGCAGCTTGTCATAATCCTCTTAACCTCACCGGCATCTTCCCTCCACTCAGAGGGGAACAGGAGGAGTGCGGCGACTGATCGAGGTCCAACCTGAGGTTAGTGAGCCACACGTAACTGCAGATCTGTGATTGGACGCAGACAAACTGAGGGACTTCATCAGCTGCTCAGCCGGCGTCACCTCAACACTCGACCACCCAGAGCGCCGGCAGCCCAGCAGGAGGGTCTGAATAGAGTGGTCATAATGGTCACATGATCAGGTTCTGCTGAGAAAACCCATTGTTTTTATCAAGAGTCAGACATTTTCCTCCTCATTATCAGACCAGGATGTGAATCTAAAAAGCAGAGCCTGGTTCCAAAAAAATCTTCACTGAAATCGAGACAGAACATGACCTGCTGACCTTTGACCCACAGGGTTCATCCACAACTGGTTCAGGCCTGAACGCGATGCGGGCCAGTTAAAAGCCCTGCAGGGGGTGGAGAGTGGCTGCGCTCGGTAATAATGGCCCCGCCTCCACTCGCCAGAGTGGAACGGGGACGCAGCTGTTCGCCCCCCGGTGGGCTTCACTTCCCAAACTGTCGCCCTGACCTGCGTTCCTGCAGGCCTGCGGGGCGGAGAAGCGGGTCACAGTGTGTGTGTGTGTGTGTGTGTGTGATGATCTAGGTTAACACCCGCTCCTGCTTTTCATGCTCAGGATGTTTCCAGAAGCAGCTGAGACAGGAATTACATGTTGGACCACAGCGTCTGCAGGAATAAAATGACTTTTGCTTAAAAAGAAAGAAGCTGCTGTTTACTCAGAAACAATCATTTAATGAGTCTGTTGCCTGATTTTTTCACACATTTCAGGTCGTCCACAAACACACAGAGCTTCTAAAAAGGTGAATAAATCTCGGGTTTCTTTTAAAAGATCCTGCAGGAGGGAAGGCGTGGCTACACCAGACTCCTCCCACACACTCGTGTACCGAGGCTCCAGTTCTGGCGGGAAACGCGGACGTAGCTTGTGGGCGTGGCTGGGGGCGGAGGCGGGGTCACTACCTCAGCTGCGTCAGGAGGTCCCGCAGCTCCCTGGCGGCCTGGAAGCGGCCGTACGGTCTCCTGGGTCTGGTGCATTCGTCCAGCAGCGCCTGCAGCTGCCCGTCTCTCACCACGTCGGCCGGCGGGTCATGGAGAAGCCCCCCCGTGGTGCCGCGCCACGTGGCGAAGCGGGACAGGAGGTTCTGGCAGACGGCGTAGTAGTTGTGGTCGTTGGTGACGCGAGAACACAGGATGTCCTTGGAGAAGGAGAGGCAGGCCTCCTTGTCACAGTCCTCCACGCGGCTCTCGTACCAGACGTCATATCCCTCCGGTTTATCTGGAAATAAAACACATCAGATGATAATCCGATTCCAGGACAGGACAGATTATTGACTTCACGTTACCATGGCGATGCAACACATCGCTGGTGGGTGGTGGGCTTTAACATGAAGATGAAAGTTGCTGAAATGATATCTGAATTTACAATATCAACAAAGTGAAAACAAAAGCTATTTTCTTAATGTAACAAAAACCCACTGACGAATCGGCTTTTTCTTTATAAAGAATGATGTGTAGAGACCTTAATATTGTTCATTCGTTACTTTGCTCCTATTCGTGCGTTCATATTTCAGGCTGGATGTGGTTCTGTGGTTCGAACCGCCGTTACAATGCGACTCGGCCTGACTCCCTCACTTCAGCCGATCAATGGGGAGGAGAGGACCTGAGAGGGAACAGCTGCTCGTCAGCAGAACAGCAGAAGTCCTGCCAGAGGAGCAGAGCGGGACGATCAGCTCACTCGATACAGCCAATAAGTAATTAGAGGAAATGAAGTCGGCCTCCGCCAATCACTCTCAGGGGAGCCAATTACGGGGAGGCTACACACACACACACACACACACACACACCACAGGCAGTCACAGAGCTGGACGTGATATGAAATGTGTGTTTAATACAGGATCTGACTGTCCCATCGGCGCTGATCACGTCCCACGATTCAGGTTCAGGATGCTCTTAATATTCGAAATGACGTAATAATGGCTTTTTCAGCGGAATGGGATGGCGCGTCGGAACGTACTCTGCCTGATGAGCTTTTTGTCGGCCACGATCACGTTCTCCGCGTCCACGATGATGACCTTCCCATCGCGGGAGCCAACGGCGAAGTTGTCGAAAGTGACGTCCAGCAGGTAGAGGGCAAAGTCGAAATCGTTGTTGGTCAGCTGCTCGGCGATGTCCATCAGCTGCCTGGCCAGGTCCACGCGCGTCTCCCAGGGGGCGTGGTAGTAGCTCCACAGCTCCGCCCCCACGTAGTTCACCGCCACCATCCGGCCGCACGCGCCCAGGTACTTCGCGAACGGCCAGCCTTCGTCGGACGGGAAGCTCTGGGAGACCAGGACAGAAAAAGGGGACGTGTGATGGTCCCGTTTCATAAGGAGACATGAAATATGAATCGCTGCTTAATATTTCATCACATGAGCTGAAACCGTTTCAGACCTCTAGCGACGTGACCCACAATGCAACGCTGCACCAGGGGATGCACCAACTGCACTGATGGCAGCAGGCCAGAGCCCCGCCCTCCTGTGCTTTTCTTGGTGCCAAAATGTCTGTAAATGTAAATTTTTTTTTTTTTCCTTTTCAAAAGGAGCAGATGGACCAGCACTCAGCAGGAGAATCAGGGACGGGTCACGTCTTCACAATGTCCAGCACAACTCCCCCGGCCTTGACTCCGCCTCCCGACGGCCCCCACCACACACCTCCCCCCTGCCTTCCCACGGACACTAAAAATATCCCGAAACCCGCTGCGAGGCGGATGGAAGACGGTCCGACTGGAGATGGCGGAATCGGGAACATCACAACGTCCAAAAACGGCCGCGTGGGTTTAATTACGCCGGCGGAACCGCCTAATCACTCTTTCACGGATCAGGACCTGCCCACATCAATCGGAATTGTGCAGAGTGAGGCAGAAAACAAGCTGGAGACCCCCACTGCCCGCCCATTCGTTCGCAACCTCAAAAGAGGTGAAGGTTCTTCATACACCGACGTAGACATAATCTATCCCCCTCTTCCAGTGCAGTTCTGTTAACATACATGGAAGCCTGGGAGGAGGACAACCCACAGGGGACCACCAAGGACCACCCTCAGGGCTCCACGGGGTTTATAAACCTGCTTCTCAGACCAGTCGGGCAGACGAAACGTTGTCAAGTCCAGTTGCCAGTGAAATTACCGCTCTTGAGTCTGTGAAGATCCTCAGTCATCCAGGTCTGAGAGTTGAGTCATGGCAACTTCTGGAGTCTTTAAGGTGGAGACGTTTCCTTCTGCGTCCACAGAACTTTGTTGGCTTGTGACCACAAATTTAGCCTCCAGGTTGGTTTCACCTGATATGAAACGTATCTACCATAAAGAAAGAAGTCCCGTTTTCCATGACTGAACTCCCAGACAACCTCTTCTGAGATAACCATGACCCGGACGACTGAGAACCTTCACAGATACTTGGTCTGAACTGTTCTTTGGAAATTTGACGCTGATGAGAAGGAACTGATATATAAAACAGGGATGCTTCATCCTCAACTTCAGTTCAGTGATGGAGGAAGTGGTCTACCTGCAGCACCAGCGGCTCGGGGTTGAAGGCCAGGGTCATGAGCAGCTGCATCCTCTCAGCGTCCTTCAGGTTCTTGAGCAGGAAGCTCCCAGAGTCCTTGGTCTCGGCGTACCTCCTGACGATGCGGTCCAGGAGCCTCTGGGAGGGGCAGTGCACCAGGTCGGACCAGCCCTCCACCGCCTCGGGCGTGAGGAGCCGCACGTCGCCGTTCAGGCGGGAGAACTCCGTCTTGGGCACGGCCTGCAGGAGGTCGCAGCGGGGCCGTCCCGTGGCCCTCTTGCAGATCTTCTGGTCGATGTCGGCCAGCTCTTGGTTGGAGCCGAGACGTTTGAGCACCACCCTCCGCGAGCCCTCCCTCGGCTCACCATACTGGGCGAAGAAGACGTTCTTCACGTTGAAGAGGTCCAGGAAGCGGAGCCGGCCCCACATCTCAAAGGAGACCTGACCGTTCATGAACTTGCGGCACCAGCTGGTTCCGAAGCAGGCGGGGCACTTGTTGAGGCCGACGAAGCGGCGGTCCGCCAGCTCGTTGCGCTGGAAGGAGGCGATCAGGCTGTGGGTGTTCATCAGCACCACCCCAAACAGCGCCGCCGCCACCAGGACCTTCCCGCATCGGTACAGGCGGCTGACCCTCAGCGCCGAGAACCCCAACATGCTGGAGGGTCAGAACGGGTCCTCAGCTACAGGGCTTCCTGGGGACATCTCGCTCCCATGGCAGGCCACTAAAAAACGATGACAGGAAGGAGGTTACGGGGGGCAGAACTTACAAGAGACCCATCCCACGATCCCCCACATTCACCAGCAAAGATCTCGTCGGCCCGCTGACAGAAGGGAACGTGAACCGGTCCAGATCGATCGCTGGGAACATCGGGAACAGCCAATCAGCAAAGTAGTGGGCGGGGACAACATCGAACCGTGGACGTGGTCTAGAACCGAGCCGGGAACATTCGATCAATAATCCTTTCCTCTGCTAGAGATGGGGATCTGCTGCAGCATTCCATCATTCCACGGGTTCGATAAATAATATTTCATGGTTATCTATAGCCACGTGTTCGTGCGTTTTAATATTAATTTAATATCAAGAACGTCACACTCAAGTGACGACTTTCTGCGACTTTCTCTACTGAAACCAACTTTTAATGGATTAGGTAGAATAAAAGACTAAAATAAAAGCCTCGTCACGCCGCTCCTGTTCCTTTTACATCAGAAGTGAAATTCAGCTGACGCGCAACATAAAGGGCCACAGAAATCTCCGCCATCTTTGCAATTAAATTTAATTGGCCTTAATAATTGGAGAGATAATATTGAAGTGAAGGGATATCAGGCGAGAGAACGAGCGTAATCAGGTGACCACAGATTAACCTCGAACACCCCCCCAAAACCCAATATTGATTATCGATCATCTCAGCACGCTTATCAACACCCGATACGACATGAATCGACATATGGCGCGATACGAAACGTTCCAATATGACGTCTCTCTTCCTGTAGGTGGTGGAATCTGCACCACTGAGCTTTCTGCACTGATGCTCCACCACCAAATAGCAAAATGGGAGGAACTCCCAACAATATTTCCGCACCAGTTCTCCTCACCATTCCATACGCCTCACCCGACACTCGGTTATTGACGAATCCCGACCAGTTTTTTCTGCATGACTTCACATTATGTTTTAAACACGTCAATGAGATGAGCGTTGAGGCCTCGTTCACACCCCGACCAGACACCCCAACCCCACTCCAGCACCAAACAGACATGTTGCCACCTTTTATCACGTCAGGGATGAGCTGTCAAATACAGGGTCGACTCTCGGTAACAGGTCAGAGGTCAACCTGAATCTCTCCGTCGAAATAACATACACGCCCTCACTAGTTCCTTCTGATAAGTGTTTATTTCTGTTGATTGTCCAGCATCCGCAGATCAATAAGAGTTCCATCAGCAGGAACCTCTGTGAGTTCAGAGCTGTGAGGAGACTCCTGTCAGGGACATCGACCGCAGGTCTGATCACGGAAGCCTTCATCACGCCATGTGAAGGACCATTACGGATCATATCTGATCTTCTTGTAGAATCTCACTTCATATTTTATTACATTTTTTTATTAATCCAGAAAGAGATAAACTCTGGAGCAGAGCTTTGAAGAAGAATAAAGAATTATTCTGTTTTCAGACAATAAGCAGCAGCTTCCTCTGGGCCACCGTGACCCACATGTTCAGCGGAGCCTGGTGGGTCACATGGTGCAGCTCTGACTGGAGATGAATGAAAACATTCATCATCATCATCATCACCTCAATTCATCACCATTCTTCTCTGGACGCAGGACACTACAGCGTGGGAACAGGTTTATGTGAGATTTCCCCGCGAAACAGCAATAAATCAGCAATAAATCAGCAATAAATCAGCAAGCCAGAGTCCAGAGCAGAATTTCAAACTTCATACGCCAGCCGTCGGGACAGAACCAGGAGACCCAGACTCGGAACTTTCACTCCCTCCGTCGGTAGATCAATAACGATAACAACGATTATTAAAAATAATGTACAAATTAATAAACATTTAATTTTTATCTTCCCGAAAGTTCTCCGGAGCGGACGCTTTATTTCTGCCTTCCCTTCACTTTTATCCGCGTAAAGCGGCTGCGGCTGAACAGAAAAACTCGGCTCGACTCGCCTTCTTACCCACCGGTCCGCAGGAGGAACGTGGTCCGGCTCGGAGCGCCACCAGCTCCGCCAGCAGCAGCTCCGCCACCAGCGGCGGCTCTGGACGGGTCTTCGCGACACCCCGGCCGCTTTACGGCACCGGTTGCCTGGCAACGGAGCGTAGAGGCGCACGGCCACGTGTCTCTCATTTCTACACTTTTTACATTTACAGCATTCATCAGACGCCTTTATCCAGAGCGACTTTTTACCAAATCATTCAGAACATTTGTACTTTACACACCATGACAGGCAGTAGTAGCCTTGGTGGTAGTAGCCTAGTGGGTAATACACTCGCCTATGAACCAGAAGACCCGGGTTCGAATCCCACTCACTACCATTGTGTCCCTGAGCAAGACACTTAACCCTGAGTGTCTCCAGGGGGGGACTGTCCCTGTAACTACTGATTGTAAGTCGCTCTGGATAAGGGCGTCTCATAAATGCTGTAAAATGTAAATGTAAATGACAGGCGCCCAGGGAGCAGTGTGTGGGGATGACACTTTGCTCAGTGGCACCTTTGCAGATCGGGATTCGAACCGGTGTGTTGTTCATCTCAATAATGCATGGCAGGAACAAAAGCCAAGATTCTCCAAGAAGAACCTTCCTGAACCTCATGGGAATCACCTCACTGTCCAAGATTCGTCTCCTTGTTTAACTTGTCACAATGACCCACCTGACCACTGGCCGAATGAAAACAGCTGCTTCATGGGCGGCT
This sequence comes from Denticeps clupeoides, assembly GCF_900700375.1. Classification (NCBI taxonomy): domain Eukaryota; kingdom Metazoa; phylum Chordata; class Actinopteri; order Clupeiformes; family Denticipitidae; genus Denticeps; species Denticeps clupeoides. The sequence continues at coordinate 1,505,782 of NC_041710.1, forward strand.
TAGTTTCACCATGGACCATAAACAAGTGAGTTGGACAGTGGACAATTCACCTGGCAGGTCCATGAGGAGGTACAGATACCACTTCTGGTTTTGAATGTACAAGATATTCAGCATATAATTACAGGCCCCCATATTTCATTTATACAAATAAAGCACTAAAAAAGTATATATCTATAAAAATCTTTTTACAGTAACAAGGGCCAAAAAGGGACATAAGGCGCTTCAAAGGAACTATGCCTTGTGCAAACAGTGTGTGCAATTTACACACACTGTACTCTGCTGACCTCTACTGGAGAAATGCTGCAGCGCAGTGTAAATCTGTCTCAATTACACAGAATGGGGGAGAAATTCTATTTGACATCATTTAATTATCCTACAGTGAGGAACTAATTATTCATTTACATTCGCATGTGGGTGGTAGTAGCCTAGTGGGTAACACACTCGCCTATGAACCAGAAGACCTGGGTTCGAATCCCACTTACTACCATTGTGTCCCTGAGCAAGACACTTAACCCTAAGTTGCTTCAGGGAGACTGTCCCTGTAACTACTGATTGTAAGTCGCTCTGGATAAGGGCGTCTGATAAATGCTGTAAATGTAATGTAATGTAATTTACATTTACGGCATTTGCAGACGCCCTTATCCAGAGCGACTTACAACGTGCTTTCAAGTTACCATCGATGAAGTGATCAATTCTGGTTCATTAGGACCCCAACTATGAATACAATATTTTTATTCACTCTGTTGTAGATTCTGTACACAAGTTAGATAATAAGAAGTTTTCAAGTTAATCTAAATATTCTCTAAAGAGGAAGGTCTTGAGCTGTCGTTTGAAGGTGCTCAGTGACTGAGCTGTTCTGACCTCGAGAGGAAGTTCATTCCACCACTGAGGGGCCAAGACAGAGAAGAGTCTAGATGAGCGTCTTCCTTTTACCTTCAGAGATGGAGGGACCAGGCGAGCAGTACTGGAGGCTCGGAGTATACCAGGTGCAGTTCGAGGTGTAATAAGGGCTGTGAGGTAGGATGGTGCTACTCCATGTTTGGCTTTGTAGGCCAGCATCAGTATTTTGAACCTGATGCGTGCAGCTACTGGGAGCCAGTGGAGGGAACGTAGCAGAGTGGTGGTGTGGAGAACTTGGGAAGGTTGAAGATCAGTCGTGCTGCTGCATTTTGTATGAGTTGTAGAGGTTGGATGGTACTGCTAGAAGGGAGTTGCAGTAGTCCAGTCGTGAGATTACTAAGGACTGAACCAGTAGTTGGGTGGCCTGGGTTGACAGGTAAGGGCGGATTCGTCTGATATTGTAGAGAAGGAATCTACAGGAGCGGGAAAGGTTGCTGATGTGAGTCGAGAATGAGAGTTGGTTGTCTATTGTTACTCCAAGGTTGCAGGCTGTTGTAGAAGGAGAGAGCTGCGAGTTGTCCAGGTAAATAGCAAGATCCTGATGTGGTGAAGAATCTGCTGGAATGAATATTAGTTCAGTTTTGGTGGGATTGAGTTGGAGGTGATGGGCTGCCATCCAAGATGAGATGTCGGTTAGACATGCAGAGATTTTAGAAGCAGCATGTAGATCAGAGGGAGGAAAAGAGAAGAGGAGTTGTGTTGTCGGCATAGCAGTGGTAGGATAATCCATGTGAGGAAATGACCTCACCAAGTGATCTCATGTAAAGGGAGAAAAGGAGAGGACCTAGCACCGAGCCTTGAGGGACACCAGTGGAGAGTCTACGTGAGGTAGAGGTGGATCCTTTCCAAGTCTCCTGGTAAGATCACTCATCAAGGTAGGAAGCAAACCACTGCCATGCTGAGCCCTGAATTCAAAGCCTCTTCAGGATTGACAAGAGAGTCTTGTGGTTAACGGTGTCAAATGCTGCAGAGAGGTCGAGGAGAATAATAACTGATGACAGTTTAGCCAATCTGGCTGCATGTAGCTGCTCAGAAACAGCCTCAGATGGTTTGAAGCATTGCAGAAGGGATTGGATCTAGTGGACAGGTGCCTGTAGATATTATCTGAATGATTTCAGATAATGAAACCCCGGTTTCATGATGTCATGCGATTGCGTCCTTCTTCTTCGTCATCTCATCACCTCTTTGTCCTCTTCTCCGTTCACCTGCCTCGTCATGCCAGCATGGTTGTGACAATATATACATATTCACAGGTTTCATTATTCAGTTGCACTAGTAAATAAAAAGCTAATAAGCATTTAACATTGCAGTAAAATGTATATTGAACGTCATTTTATGAACTAAATGTGTTATAATAATCAAGCCGTTCCTTCAGCAGCACACATCTTCAAACAGAATCAGCTCTGAAGATCCAAAGAGGCACTACAGTCTGCAGGGACAGTTCAGTCACGGAACTGGAATGGACTCGATCCGGTCCAACTGGTTTTCAGACAGAAAAGAGGGAATATCAACCAAATACTGTGTATGATTTATAGATTCAGAGCAGAATGTATTGTGTGCATGTATATTTTTTCTTTGAAAATCTTTTTTTATTTTACTGGGCGGTGGTGGCCTAGCAGTTAAGGAAGCGACCCTGTAATAAGAAGGTTGCCGGTGCGAATCCCGAGTCGCCAAGGTGCCACTGTCCCCACACACTGCTCCCCGGGCGCCTGTCATGGCTGCTCACTGCTCACCAAGGGTGATGGGTTAAATGCAGAGGACATGTTCCGTTGTGTCACCATGTGCTGTGCTGCAGTGTATGACAATGACAATCACTTCACTTTCACTTTACATTGATATTTACCCAGAATATGGGTTAAACGGAAGCCAGTGCTGTGTATATTGTGTATATTGTGTGTTGTGTGACAGTCCTGGCTGACACTTGTCTGTTAGTCCGTTTGTATTTTTTTACATCAACGCTCTGAGATATTTAGCACAAAGAAGTCTAACTAACATTCTATATACATCAAACACTATACACACACACACACACACACACACACACACACACACACACTATTAGTCAATTTCATCTAAACCAAAGGAATTCAATTGACTACTAAAAGTGTTGTCCTTCATGGAGATGAGGTGAAGAAGAGTTAAGATGTAAAATCTCTCGTTGTAAAGTGACCTGCAGGAGGCGCTCAAGCCACAGAATAAAAAAACTTTTATTATCTTTATGACTTGCTGTTTTTTTTTTGTTTTTTTTTTTTTAAATAAGCATGGTGGTTGCTGCAGGCATGAGGGACACGACTGTGAGGAGGAGTCAGGATCTCATCCAGCGCTCGGGTCAAGACCAAGTCTTAATCTTAATCCGATCTCTGCTGCTTTATGTAACATGGTGGTTTTACACTAATCTAGACTCACTGAGGAAGTTCCACATGCAGGTACGGTGAGAGGAGCAGATGAAGCCTGTGATGTGGTCACACTTCTGTCTGCTGAATCAGAAGAGTCATTTTTATGACAGATAAATGGGACATTTCCCACTCTCAAAGCAGCGAGTCTCATTTTTGTGCTTAGAAGTAAAATGCTTTCTGCACACTCATTAAGTCACTAATTAAAGTCCAGTTATCCCACTGAATAACTTCACCAACGGTCCACTTCACAAGGACTTCTCAGCAGGGTGAGCAATAAATGGGGAACTTGTCCCGCTCATGTAAAGTAAAGTGTAGTGATTGTCACATGTGATACACAGCAGCACAGCACACGGTGCACACAGTGAAATTTGTCCACTGCATTTAACCCATCACCCTGAGTGAGCAGTGGACAGCCATGACAGGGGACGGTGCTTTGCTCAGTGGCACCTCAGTGGCACCTTGGCAGATCGGGATTTGAACCGGCAACCACCTGATTACAGGGGCGCTTCCTTAACCACTAGGCCACCACTGCCTCCACATGTAGCGGCCCTTCTTCTGCCTTGTGTATTTTTTTTATTCCACTCCTGGAACAGCAAATGACGAGCTGACACCAAGAGACTTGCTTAACCATGTGTATTCTGCACAAAAAGCAAAGACACGTCACAACATCGCGTCTCCTTCCTGCGCCTCTCTCTCTTACAGCCCACGACATGTACATTTACATTAACAGCATTTACCAGACGCCCTTATCCAGAGCGACTTACAATCAGTAGTTAGAGGGACAGTCCCCCCCTGGAGCAACTTAAGGTTAAGTGTCTTGCTCAGGGACACAATGGTAGTAAGTGGGATTCGAACCCAGGTCTTCTGGTTCACAGGCGAGTGTGTTACCCACTAGGCTACTACCAGACCAGAATAATAACATAAAATATATACAGGGTGGGCCATTTATAAGGATACACCTTAATAAAATGGGAATGGTTGGTGATATTAACGTCCTGTTTGTGGCACATATGTGAGGGGGCAAAATTTTCAAGATGGGTGGTGACCATAGTGGCCATTTGTTGTCGGTCATTTTTTGAATAGGAAGAGGGTCATGTGACACATCAAATTTATTGGTAATTTCATTGGTTTTAACCAATTTATTGGTTTTAACGTAAGTTTATTCTTTCATGAGTTATTTACAAGTTTCTGACCACTTATAAAATGTGTTCAATATCACCAACAATTCCCATTATATTAAGGTGTATCCATATAAATTGCCCACCCTGTACAATTTATAATAAAAAAAGAAATAACATTCTGCGTACCAACCCCATGTACCTCTTACAGCCCAGGCCCATGTGTTCAAGAGAACAACAACAACAACAACATTTATTTCTTATATAGCCCAAAATCACATACAGTATGTCTCAATGGGCATAGAACCGGGACAGAACCGGGTCCCCAACCCACTAACCCAAGGGCACGGCTGCTACCACACAATTGTTGGGAGGGTTTTATAACTCACATAACTTTCTACAATAACCATAAATTGAACAGACAAAAATACAGAAACATATTTGACATAACCAGAAACACTAACACACTTAGACATTCTACAATTAATTAAACACCCGAATTGTCACTATCAGTCAAGTCAACTTTATTGTCAATTCTGCCACATGTACAGGACATGCAGAGAATTGAAATTACGTTACTCTCTGACCCATAAGAATAACATTAAATACAAAAACAGTAACAGTAACGAATACAGAGTATAAATACAATTTAAAAAGAAAGGCACAATATACAATTTTAAAAACACCATGTACAAATAAGGGCACATGGTGGAGAGTGCAACATCAGGAGAGTGCAAAAACCAATAGTTTTTAGTTTAAAGTGACGAAGTGAAAGTGAGGTAGATGGCAGACCAGAGCTGCACAGAGTGACTGGTGCATGGTCAGTTTGTGTGATTTAGAGTTCAGAAAGTTTGTGGAGCAGAAGAGGGGAGTGAGGGGAGTGGGGGCAGAGCCGGGAGGGAGTTGAGTTTCCTGACCGCCTGATGGGTGAAGCTGTCCTTCAGTCTGCTGGTCCTGGCCTGGAGACTCCGCAGTCTCCTCCCTGATGGCAGCAGGCTGAAGAAGGTTTGCATTGGGTGGGTGGGATCAGCTGCTATGCAGAGGGCTTTCTTGGTGAGGCGTGTACTGTAGATGTCTTGGAGGGAGGGGAGAGGGACACCGATGATTCTCTCAGCTGCTCTGACTATGCGTTGGAGAGTTTTTTGACAGGACGCATTGCAGGCTCCAAACCACACAGTGATGCAGCTGGACAGGATGCTCTCGATGGTTCCTATAATCCCCACACCAGAACACAGGTAACCTAAATAAAAGTCTTTAGAAAATAAAAGACACAAAGCACACATTTATAGAAATATACTTATAAATCTCCGGCACATCCACATCGATCAGTAACAGAGCTGAGATGAAACGGTGTCTCGCCATCTACTGGCCTGGCATTCATACTGCAGAGAAACCTCCACCACCCTTCATCACCCTTCATAGAGCCGAACACAGCACAGCATGAATGACATGCTGCCTCAGCCGATCCCACATTCCACTGGGAGCAGGTTGCACCATTCTGTGTGTGTGTGTGTGTGTGATGAAGTTACCTGGATGGAACTGGAGGGATATATACCAGACTCATAACGTCTGATAAGCAGGTGAAGAAGCCGTAGAAAGATCTGCAGCATCGCGTCTGGGGACCTGCTGTGATTGTTGATGCTATTTCCCAAAATGCCATTCGGTTTGTTGGTTTTCCAGCCACAATGTTTCATACAGAAATAATAAGCGCATAATAATACTGTTCTCATGCGCAGTGCATGCATTTTTTACTTAGGATTCTACACACAACACCCCATAATGACTACATGAAAAAAAGTTTACTTGAGGCTTTGGCAAATTTATTAAAAATAAAGAAAAATTGAGAAATCACATGTATATAAGTATATAAGTATTCTCAACCTTTGCTCTAAATTCTGTTGATGCACTTTTGGCAGCGATTACAGCCTCAGATCATTTTGAATATGATTATGACATTTTAAAGTCTCTCCAGATTCAGGCCTGGGCTCTGGCTGGGCCCCTCAAGGGCATTCACTGGGTTGCCCTGAAGCTTGGCTGCGTGTTTGGGGTCGTTGTCCTGCTGAAAGATGAACCGTCGCCGCTCTGGAGCAGCTTTCCATCCAGGATGTCTCTGCTGTGATGCACTGTAAACCCATGCAGTAGTGATTACTTCTCAAAACGTGGACTGGAAATATAATATGTATTAAATATATTAATTTCACATTTCAAACAAGCTGTAATTTAAGATATATATATTGGTTGTGGTTTAAAAAACAGACATTCTGTGTAATATAATATAATATCGCGCCTTCTGTACTGATGCTGATGATGAGGCTTTCCGGTACGCTCCACCAGGCTGTGGGAACATTTCAGATCGAGTAAACCGGCTCTTCTCAGAAACGCAGATTGAGATCTAAACTGAGCCCCAGTCTTCTCTGGATGTGTGTGTGTGTGTGTGTGTGTGTGTCTTGTAGATGAACAAAGAGCTTTGAAATCCAAGAGCAGAATAAAATACCAGATGAAAACGGCCGCCACCTCACCTGGATGAGTAAAAGCTGGCCTGCTCAGAGGTCAGAGGTCACCGGGGGTGCTGAAGAGTGTTCTCTGGTGAGAGCATCTTTCCCAGAACCAGAGACACTGGCGCATTCAGCAGTCCTTGTGACAATGGCACTGTGTTTGGAGATGGTGTCCCGCTGCTGGGAGGGTGGAGAACAGCGTGGGAATACTGCCATGGCAACAGCGGCTCTGCAGGCTGGTGTGAACGTGTTGCACCCTGTTGACCCGTGTGTTGTATTCCGGTGGGACGCTGCAGCTCATCGGCTTTCTCGTGCAAGTTCATGGCGGAGGCTCCTCTCTGCTCACCCGGCACCACCCTCCACACTAACTTACATTTACAGTGTTTACCAGACTCCTTTATCCAGAGCGACTTACAATCAGTAGTTACAGGGACAGTCCCCCCCCTGGAGACACTCAGGGTTAAGTGTCCTGCTCAGGGACACGATGGTAGTAAGTGGGGTTTGAACCTGTGCCTTCTGGTTCACAGGCGAGTGTGTTACCCGCTAGGCTACCACCACCCACACCGCCCAACTTCATTTTTAACTGCGTTAAACTGAGAGCAGCTCCTGCATCCGACCACTGGTCAGGTACGTGTGGGCGGGCTTACCTGCCAGTCCCATATTGTGTGTGTGTGTGTGTGTGTGTGTGAGAGAGAGAGAATCCTGAAGTCCCAAAATATCTGACTTAAGACAGGGCAGGAGAGGAGAGCAGTAAATACAGAGTGTGTAGTGTGTGTGAGTGTGTGTGTATAAAATCTTAATCCAGCAATTAGTTTAAGGACAACGGCTCACTAATGGCGTCCACACACGGCCCACTGTACTGATCTTCTAGACACGGGAGATCCTGCTTCCATGGTTCCAGGTTCTCTGGATGATTTTGTTGTTGGAGTCGTCTGACCTCCTGAGCACCAGCGTGTGTGCGCACACACACACACACACACACACACACGTGCACACACAGCCTCCATCCCTGGTGCGTGCGTGTGTGGTCGAAGTCTGATTTCAGAGGTTCTGTTATCAGCCTAAACCCAATGATGGTGCAAAAGTTGAGGTAAAAACCAAACCCAGAAGCAGAGGAACCTCCAGCTGACATGAGTTTATTCCTTCATTCATCATTTATTCATCTCGCAAAAGAAATAAACAGGAAAAATAACCCAGAAAAAATACAAAGCCGCCCCGTAATTTACCTCCGTCTACCTTCAGGTCTTCTCCAGATCTTCTAAATTTCAACTCTCTATCACACACGTACGGCGCGGTCCAAACTGCCCACGACCAGACATCTGACTGCTGCTTTTAATAATTAATAACTGGCCGAAATTAATATTTAGACACAGTAGATCTTGGGTTCTAGTTCAGGTTAATGAATGACACCAAATCAGATTTTCCACTGATCCAGCGTTCACACTCACTCACCTCCATCAAGTTTGTGTGTGTGTGTGTGAGAGTGAAGCCTCATACTGAAACATGAGAAGGATTCCTGATGAAGGAAACGGTCAGCAATCATCAGTGAGTGAGAAGATGACAGGTGGAGAATCAATAAAAATCCAGAAGCTGCGTCACAGTGGACGGTGGCTCCAGACAAGCTTGTTCAGGGACACGTTGGTAGTGAGCGGGATTTGAACCTGGGTCTTCTGGTTCATAGGCGAGTGTGTTACCCGCTAGGCCGCTACCACCCAAGTTTAATACGTGAACGTTCTGGATTGTGGTTCTGCATTGATTAAGAACCAGAACCTGGTCTTGTTATTCTTCTCATGGTCCATCCATCCTCGACCGCAGCATGTCAGTCCCACCACCATCTGCTCACACCGACACCAGGGCCTGATGGGACACTGCACGCTGCCGTTACCATGACAACCTTCTCACTCTGCAGGGATGAGAGTGATGACCTGACACAAGCTTCCCTGCATCAGGATTCTGGAATTCTGCGCAAGACCCTCATCTAGAGATGAGCACTGGGTGCCCAGGGTGGCTGGGTGGTATGATGACAACATGTCAATCAAACAACTCCAGCATTTGACCACACCCGTTCAGCCGGATGCAGAAGAAATATTTCATTTGAGGCAAGAGGTCAAGTGAGACCTTTGATCTTCACAACTGTAACATGTTATTCACCACTGAGCTCAGGTGTCAACTGTGCACACACATGCATGCACACATACACACGCATGCACGCACACACACACACGCTCGCAAACACAAGCATGCACGCACGCATGCACATTCACACACAAGCATGCACGCACACACACGCATACACAGATTCACACACAAGCATGCACGCACACACACAGACACATGCATGCACACACACGCATACACAGATTCACACACAAGCATGCACGCACACACACAGACACATGCATGCACACACGCACACATACGCATGCACAGGCGCACAAATGTTGTGGTAAAGCATGCTGAAGCTTTTCCCATAATGCACTGCACTGCACTGCTCCATGTAATGGAGTCATTAGGCCCAGTGTTTCCATTCTGCTGACTGATAAAGACTCTTTCAGGGGGACGGTCATCTTCCGATCAGGATACCAGCACCTGGAGTACAAACGTCCAAGATCAGCAGGCCACAGCCCTTAACCAATCAGAGTGACACAAACTACAGCCCCTCCCACAGGGACACCTCCAGAATTCCATTATTCTGTTTCACTAAGAGGAAGATTCGCTGTGAGAGGAAAATGTGTCCGATTCTCTGTGGTATAATAACGCCAGTTAGAAGTTTATAGAAATTCATGATTCAGGCCACGGTTCTGAATCCACATTCAATCTGGGATCTTCTTCTTCCGAAGGTTCTTTCATGGAAGTCGATGGGAATAAGACACGTCTGGAGCAGCTTTCATTGGTTTTTGGTCAGACATTCCTGTTATTATAATAAATTATTCAAATGTCCAGATCCTGACAGAAATAAAGAACCGACAACATGTGCTATGTGCAAGAGGAGGGGATTCGTGGTGGAACGTCACAGTCTGGGCGCCACCAGTAAAGACTTGCTGAGGTCCTTGGCGTGTCCCGGGGTCCGGGCGCGCACGTATCCCAGCAGCTCCATGGAATGGTGGCAGTACTCCTCCACCTGCCTGATCTGCTGGAAGCTGAGCGCGGTCCTCCAGGCGTTGGCGGCCTGGGTGGCGTTCCGGGACGAGACGATGAAGGGCTTGGTGGAGGAGCCGGAGCCGCTGGTCATGTTCAAGGCGAAGGCCTCGATGTCGCCGCTGGTCGTCAGGTTGACGAAGCGGTAGATGCTCCGCAAGCTCTTCACGGGGTCCTCCACCAGGTCCTCGTAGCGCACCACCGCATACTTCCCTCGGAACCAGTCCGGCGGGTCCAGCGCGGTTCTCAGGGTCCGGGACGTCCGGTCACAGATCACCTCCATGGCTCCGATGGAGTGGAAGTCTGCCCCCTCCTTCTTGTTCAGCTTGTGGGCGGGGTCCGCGAACGGCGCCCGCCGCAGCTTGGGATCCCTGCTGCGGACCACCTGCAGGTTCTCCCGGATGAGCCCATGCCGGGACCGGATCCTCGAGTTGGCCACGGCCCGCGGGTCCCGTACCAGGTGGATCACTTTCAGGTCGACCGAGGGGTCCTCCATCAGAGGGGTGAGGACGTTGACGTCCAGAACGCGCACGCCCTTGATCACGATGGTGTTGTACTTCGAACACTCGGCCTCCAGCACGCCGAGGCCGCGCGGGGGACACTTCTTACACACCTTCTCCTCCACCAGGCCCACCACGTCCCTCCGGTAGGCCCCGCACAGCGGCAACGAGCAGATGACCTTGTTCAGCGTGGCCCCGAAGATCCCCAGCGAGCTGACGTTCCGGCCGCCGGGGCCGTTGTACAGCTGGAAGACGGACAGGTCGCAGCGGTACAGGGAGCCCAGCATGTCCCGGGCGGCGCCCTGCAGGGACACCGCGTCGCCGGGGTACAGCTTCTGCCAGATGTGCCACATGGGCTCGTACAGGAAGAAGACGTCGGGGTTCTGGTTGAAGAGCTCCCCGAAGAAGGACGAGCCGGACCTCCAGGTGGTCAGAACGTAGACCAGCTGCCTCCGCTGGGCCTGGGGGGGTCGGTAGAGCAGCCGGGGGTCCGGCCGGCCGTGGGGGACGCTGCCCTGGACCAGGTGGCTGCACTGCTGCGGCTCCCTGGCCCGCTTGTAGTTAACCAGGTTCAGCATGGTGAGAAGGACCAGCAGGAAGTAGGCGACGATGATGAAAATCCTCTTCCTGCGCAGGACCTTCATCACGACGCCGGGGTTGGCCACGATTTTGGGGCTCCTGTAGATTCGGTGCTTCCTCAGGAATCCTGCGTCCTTCTCCCATGGTGGCGTGAATTTGAACTGGTACGGCCTGTTTCTCATCGGAAACGGCGGCGGCTGCGACCCGAGTTCAGCAGCAGCGCTCAGCGCCTCAGCCCGGCATGACACCGCCGACCAGCGCCTTCACTCGACACACCAGACACGCAGCGGGCGGACGGCAGGCAGGAGCCCCGCCCACCCGCGGACGGAGGGCGATGTGATTGGTCGGTCGCAGGTCGGAGAGCGATTTGATTCGCCGGCGGGCCCGTCAGAGCGCATTCTGATTGGCTATTCGACTGTCTGCATCCAATCGTCACGCCTCCTCGAATCAGAGCGACGAGAACGGGAGCGGCGAGGAATTTCCGTCGAGTTTAAATATAAACGTCATTATTAATCATGCACCATTCTAGTGAGGTTCCCTCCATTCTGTAAGGAAAGCAGACGATCTTGCGCGATGTTTTTTCTGTGAATCCCAATGGAAGAATCATGGATGGAGCATGAGCGCCATCTGCTGGACACGACAGCACATATTGTTCCATGACTCTTTCTTTTTATACTTCTCCTTTTTTAATTCCATTAATAATCGGTGGATGTGTTAAAGTAACGTTTCAGTTCAAGTGGAGAGAAAAGTAATTTAGAAAAAATGATAAAAAAGAAAAACCGGAAGGCTTTCATTTGATTATTGGGATGAATTAAGAAATGTGTGTGTTGTGTGCGCTTTAAGTTCTGCCCAGATGTGGGCAGAGGGGTTTATAGGTGAGTGAATACCACATGAAGTGTCTGTAGTTGTGAGTGTGTGAGTGAACGCTGTGTGTGCACCTTGCCCTGCGCTCCAGACCAACAGTATGAAGTGAAAGTGGAGTGATTGTGAGACACTGCAGCACAGCACACGGTGACACAGTGAAACGTGTCCTCTGTATTTAACCGTCACCCAGGCGCCCGGGGAGTAGCGTGTGGGGATGGTACCTTCATCAAGGGGACCTCAGTGGCACCTTGACAGCAAACTTCTGATTACGGGGCCACTTCCTTACACGCTAGGACACCACTGAGAGAGAGAGATTGTGTGAGTGAGAGAGAGAGAGTGAGTGGTTAGGTAGGATTCTGAGTTTTGTGTATTACTAACTTATCTAGTCTGATGTTTTCTGAACCCAGATCCAGGAGATCCAGGGTCAGAATGACGGTCGGCATCTGCCAACTGCCTTTTAAAGTGTCACACAGCTGTGGCCCACATGCTCCTGTTCTCTGTGACCACATCTGAACCACATGACCTAATGAGTGGCGTGCAAGCATGGTGAACTCTGACCTGTGACCCCTGCTACTGGCGTGACAGTCCAGCTTCCATCTCTCGCGGTGTGAAATGTTGTCCCTGAGAAACGCGTCTGTGTCTCCCCTCTCCTCAGGTGTTTCTTCTGCTGACCAGGACGCTCGCACACTGCTGCTTTGTTAGTCTCATTAAATTATTTACAAGTGAGAGACGCTGCCCTCAGGCCTGCAGGGCTTAGCCGTTCCAAGGAGAGCAGTCACCTTCGTTCTCTGCAGCTGAAACAGGACACTTTCTCTGAGTCCACAGCTTCACTGAGCATGTGATGGTCCTCGGGACCAGCTACAGACCAGGGCCAGTGAATTGTTGGGAAGGATGAGATGGTGGAGAACATCTGTGGCTCGGTTCCTGCTGATGGTGGCCTGGCAGGCAACCGATCCTGTCTGAGGATCATCAATAATGCAGGCGTGAGGAGGTGCTACAGCTCAGAGACGGGTCTCACAGCCACCTGGTCGTCCGGAGTCGAGTATCAGTGACGCCCCCGGGCCGTGGGACAGGTGATCCGACGTCCCACCATCCTCCTCAACCCTCTGGATCCTCCGAGGAGGTCTTCGGTCTCCTGTGGAGAGACTCCGACATGATGCACTTGCCACAGCAGTGAGGGTCCATTTCACCTCTGCTCTCAGATCAGTGGTCAGGAGAGGTAAGAGTCCATCAGTCTTCAGTTGTTAAGAGCATGAAGGTCTTTTCCTGTCTTTGTCAATCTCACTGTTTTACTGACAATGTTGGTGCTGCTATTATTCAGAGAAAGTGAAATACTCAAAAAAAAGCTCAAGACCTTCCTCTTTAGAGAAGATTTAGATGAACTTGTAACCTTCTTCTTGTCTGACTTCTGTATAGAAACTAGAACAGAGTGAATAAAAAGATTGTATTCATAGTTGGGGGTCCTAGTGAACCAGAACCGGTCACTTCATCCATGGTGACGTGGAAGCACATTGTAAGTCGCTCTGGATACGGCCGTCTGCCAAATGCCGTAAATGTAAATGTTAAATGCAAACGAATTAAACGGCATAAAGTCTCCACTTCCTGTCCGATGTTATGCGCGGTGAGAAGACCTGTTCCTGTAGTCCATAGCATGCTGTCATGCTCACCTGCAGCATAGCTCAGCTGCTGTCGCCCACACCCCTAAATAATAATACAATAAAGCTCTTCCGTATAGAACCGTACTGACAGAACTGCGCTGCAGTAACCGTGTTTCGGGAATGAAAGCGGAGGTCATATCCCGCTTCTTCCCACTACGAGATTCTGAAACTCATATCATGTTCCAAACCTCCGAACAGGAAATCAAAGTGCTGTTACACCCCGACCATTTCTGACCCATTTTAGAACATAGAAGAGAGTCTGTGGGGTGAAAGGTCAATAGACAGTGGAGTGTGTGTGAGTGTGTGTGTGTGTGTGTGTGTGTGTGTGCGCTAATGATTAACCCTCCAGCACTTCATTACAGCGCCTGGCTCACGGCGGAGAGCAGAACACCAGGCTGGACACCGGGACCTCCTGAACCTCGGAGAGACGGCACCCAGGCCTGTTCGCACCGGAGCATCTTGTGGCTGTAAGTTCACGTCTGGATTACGTGGTCATCAGCTCTCGGTCTGTTCAGAGTAAAAAATGGTTTCTTATTTAGAAGCTTCAGTTCCCGTTTTAAATCCCGACTTGGCAGAAGAGAACAGGACTTTTTTTTTTTGTTTGCGGCAGGCATGAAAAACTTGAAGGCACCAGGTTAGAAGAACCATCTCGCTTAGTTCTGCTGTAATCCTGTGAGTACAGTTCCACTCCTTGCCCAGTCCATCGGGAGTCCAACATGGAGAACGTGACCCAGATCTCCCGGGAGGACCTGGAGGACCTGAGGGAGGCCTTCAACAAGATCGGTGAGTCTGGGTCCGTCCGACATGACGGGCAGGACGGTCATTTTACTAATTTGGGCCGCGTGCGTAGTTCATGACCATCTTACCCAGTCGAAACCCATTCATCACATGCTGGCGGTCAAACATTAGCCGTTTTTTACAGCCTTTACAGCCCCGCGGCCGTTTATGAGGCTGATAACGTTCCTCGATTCGGAGCGCTACGTCTGTATGGGGGTTCAGAGGTGAACAGCAGTCTTTCCGCCCGACAGATATCGATAACAGCGGCTATGTTAGCGACTTCGAGCTCCAGGAGCTTTTCCGGGAAGCCAGCTTCTCACTGCCTGGATACAGGGTGCGGGAGATCGTGGAGAAGTTCATGGCTGGGGACACCAATAAGGACGAGAAGCTGAGCTTTGAGGAGTTCGTCTCGGTAAGCCTGTTGCTGATGAGGTCACCTTCTGACCTCTTTCACGCAAGAAACGTGAAGTTCCAGGTTTCATTTATTGTTAGAAATGATGAAGAATGACATCACATCATTGGTGCCATGTCAAACGGTTGCCGCTGGTGACACTAGTATTGCTCCCATCATGTCACCACAGTGATTTGAAAAGCAGCTCAAGGCCCATAGTGAGCAGAGGGACAGGGAGGAACCTGAGAAGTTCAGCATGCAAACGGCTCACCCTCTCACAATGACCCCACAGATCTACCAGGAGCTGAAGAGTAAGGAGATCAGAGAGACTTTCCGGAAGTGCCTCGCCCGGAAGGACGGAATTCGCTCGTTCGGGGGGACATCGGGAATTTCCAGCGAGGGGACGCAGCACTCTTATGCTGGTGAGAGAACGCAACGTGCTGATTCCATGGAGAGGGAGCCTGGCCTCTGACGTTCCTGTTCTGTTGCAGACGAGGAGAAGGTGGCCTTTGTGAACTGGATCAATAAAGCTCTGGCAAAAGATCCTGACTGTAAACACCTTGTCCCCATGGACCCGGAGAACGAGAGCCTTTTTAAATCAGTAAAGGATGGCGTTGTGTTGTGGTAATGGGATTTTGTCCAGATTTAAGTTCCATGATCTCTCTTGAAGACATCTCCAGACGTCTCTATTCTCTCCTCAGCAAAATGATTAATCTGTCCGAGCCAGACACCATCGATGAGAGGGTGATAAACACGAAGAAGCTGACAACTTTCACCATGAACGTGAGTGAGGATCAGGGTCTTCATCTGCAGAGGCGCTGACCTTGACTTTACTCACTGCAGTTCTCCATCTCGGCAGGAAAACCTGATCCTGGCTCTGAATTCCGCCTCGGCCATTGGCTGTACCGTGGTCAACATTGACCCTCAGGACCTGAAGGAAGGGAAACCCCACCTGGTTCTGGGTCTCCTCTGGCAGATCATCAAGATCGGCCTGTTCGCAGACATCGAGATCTCCAGGAACGAAGGTCTGAACAACATGGATTGGATTTGATGTGCATGTTATGTGTGTAGTGACCTGCTGTGTGTGTGTGTTTGTGTGTACAGCCCTCATTGGCCTTCTACAGGAGGGGGAGGAGCTTGACCACCTGCTGGCAATGTCTCCAGAGGAGCTGCTGCTGCGTTGGGTGAACCACCACCTCCGAGCCGCCAGCTGGCAGCCAATCCGCAACCTCACTGAAGACATCAAGGTGCGTCTCTCCATGCCTGGTTTAACACAAATTCAATCATGTCCACCAATCACGACCAGGGACACAAGTCTGGACAAAATTCTCCATTCATCTTAGTTCTACACCAGTTTTAAAAGACACGAGCATCTGTGAAAACGCAGGTGGCCACAGAATGATGCTGAGATCTTTTAACGCTCCTACCTGCAGGACTCCAAGGCCTACTTCTACCTGCTCAACCAGATCTCCCCCAAGGGCAACGGGGGAGACGAGCTGCGGATTGACATCGACATGACTGGAATAAGTGTGAGTTCTAAAAAAAAAAAACCCGCACGATTCCGCTTGCTGACCACGCCCATTCCTCTCTGGCCGCCGTGCCTGGCGTGGGAAGTGAGATGCTACATTACACTGACCCGGCAGGGGACGTCTCACACTGGCCAGACGCATCTGAACTAGGGCTGGGCAAAACAATTATTTCATAACCGTTTCATCTAGTGATTCTTATTATTAATGTTTTTTACGATGCATTTTTTGCAAATTGGTTCGGCATGATTCTCGATTATTTCCACATTAATTGACTAATATAGCAATTTACACATTCTGATTTAAATATCCGAATGAAAAAAAAAACATTAATGTCTTAACATTCCAGTACATGTTTATTGCTCTTAATCTCAAAATAACAAGTAAGGGTTAAATCGGTGCAAAATAATGTCAGCGGTAGCATTCAATAATAAATAAAAAGGCAACCCGGAATACCTTCTCGGAGCAATAACCAATGTAAATGTGGCGGCTTGAAAACAGGAAGTGTTTTATTAAAAAAATAAAAAAACAGCAGGAACGGAAGCCGGCCGCCCACCATGGTGTCCTTCCCGAACAACAGAATTTACGTTGAAAACAGTGACCGTATATTGTCACAGAATCTCATCAGCTGAGGATGTAGGCGATTTTACCGCAGGTGTCCAGCATCATGCAAAGTTCATTTTGCAAATATTTTATCAGGGTAACGATATACAGGGTGGGCCATATATATGGATCCACTTTAATAAAATGGGAATGGTTGGTGACATTAACGTCCTGTTTGTGGCACATTAGTATATGTGAGGGGCAAACTTTTCAAGATGGGTGGTGACCATAGTGGCCATTTTGAAGTCGGCCATCTTGGATCCAACTTTTGTTTTTTCAATAGGAAGAGGGTCATGTGACACATCAAATTTATTGGTAATTTCACAAAGAAAAACAATGGTGTGCTTGGTTTTAACTTAACCGGTATAGAGTGAAAGAAAGGAGGACGGTAAAAGTTCTTCTATGACGGACATTTTCCCACTCAGGAGCCTGATGATGAACAGAGGGCGGAGCTTATGCTGCAGCAGGCCGCACGGCTGGACTGCCGGCAGTTTGTCACGCCACAGGACGTTGTGGCAGGAAACCACAAGCTCAACATCGCGTTCGTCGCCAATCTGTTCAACATGTACCCCGCCCTGCAGAAGCCCGCAGACAGCGAGATTGACCACGCCCTTCTGGAGGGTACGTCCATCCAGACAAATGCGCTCAGATGTCTCTGGAAAAGTCTCAGCAAATTATAGGCCGCTGTCTGTCGTAAAGTAATGATGACTGTTCGACAAGATAGGAACCAGTTAATGATTGACAGTCAGGAATTCCATGTAACTCTCAACGAAGCCACCAGGGGCAGCAGAGCAGCGTTTGATTAACAGGGGACAGCTGATTGGCTGGGTGAGCGCTGATCACTCTGGACTCCTCCCTGTTTTTCATGCAGAGTTGACCCCTGCCATTGTAGGTACAGTACTCTGTTTGGTGAACACACGCTGGGTGCGCTTGTCTAATTTCCGCTCTGTATTCGCTCACTTCACTCTGGACCTGCGTGGACCTCAGAGGTTCCTCAGTCCTCTCTGTGCTTGAACCTGGACTGAATTGCATACCCAGTGACTGCAGTGAGCTGGAGAAAGGCTGATAGCGCAGGGCCACGTGTGGGATTTCCAACGCAGGCTTTGGAATCAGCGCAGCATTCGTTTTTTTTTTTGTCCCAGGGACATTTGTAGTTGCCAGCAGCTTAGCAGATCATTCCTTCATCTGCTGTAATAGGAGTAACAGGAGGCGTTTTGGGGTTTTGAAGTTGAAGTTGAATTTATTAGACGGTACACAACGTTTAAACAACGTTACGTACTGACGTAACGTGAACGTGTGAGACTCACATACTGGGCGACATAAAGTGCACCCAGGGGACACGGACAGAACAAGAGTAGCATGTAGACACCAATGAGACTGACTGTATGTGGGTATGTAATAATAATTGACACCAATCTCCTCAGCATGCATTGCTTTGTGTGCTGTGAACACTGGAAAGATATTTTGTTTTGCGGTTTGTTTGTTGAAGACATCTGTGATAAGTGAGGACCTTCTGATTCTGCGTTCCTGGTGGAAATAACACTGTTTGCCTCGGCAGGGGAGTCCCGAGAAGAAAGGACCTTCAGAAATTGGATGAACTCGTTGGGAGTGGCTCCATACGTCAACCACCTGTACAGGTACAGCAGCGGCTGCCGCCGAGGTTCCCACCGTGGTCCTTGGGCCCGTGTCTTCACCCCAGCCCTGTCTCCTCTCCCCAATGCAGCCACCTGATGGACGCCTTGGTCATTCTGCAGCTGTACGAGAGGATCGGGGTCCCTGTCGATTACAGAAAGGTCAACAGACCCCCATTCCCGGCCTTGGGCGGCAGGATGAAGAAGGTCGTGAAGCAACGATGAGGACATTGGAAATGTGCACGTCTTCATCTGACAAGGTTCTTGTTTGTTGTGCAGCTGGAGAACTGCAACTATGCAGTAGAACTTGGCAAAAGAGAGGCCAAGTTCTCCCTGGTGGGAATCGGAGGGGAGAACATCAATGAAGGCAGCACAATGCACACACTGGCACTAGTGTGGCAGCTGATGAGGAGGTATGAACCTTCGCGAGAAAATGACTTCTCAATACGTCCAGGTGTTGGGAAACAGGATGTCTTGTCTTGCGCTCCTGTTGAATGCAGGTATACGTTAAAAGTCCTGTCCGACCTTGGCGAGGGTGAAAAGGTCAACGACCAAATCATCATTAACTGGGTGAACGAAGCTTTAAAAGAGGCAGGCAAAGGGACGTCCATCACGAGCTTCAAGGTCAGTAGCGGCCTGCTTCCGAGCAACAAAGTCTCTGTCCTGGAGAACACGTTTCTCTTCCCCTGAACAGGACAAATCCATCAGCACCAGCCTCCCAGTGATCGACCTGATCGACACCATTGTCCCCAACTCCATCAAAGGCGAGATGGTGAAGAGGGGAGAGCTGAGCTCAGAGGACCAGCTGAACAACGCAAAGTAAGCAGCCGAGCTTTCTACCCACAATCCCTCTGGCTCCACTGCTCACGCCGACAATCTTCCCATCACACAGATACGCCATCTCCATGTCCCGTAAGATCGGGGCAAAGGTTTACGCCCTCCCTGAAGACCTGGTGGAGGTGAAGCCCAAGATGGTGATGACCGTGTTCGCCTGCCTGATGGGGAGGGGCATGAAGAAAGCGGACAGCTGAGGTGGCCTTCATCTCGATTCCTCCTCTCTTGGTGCTTCTTTCATTTTTCCTCTGTGATTTGTGTTCGCTGTCATTGTGAGTAAATAATTTTTTTGTTGAGTGTGTGCAAATGTGCAGGTTCCCCAACTCTGTTCTTCTACAATGTTCATATGAGGATAATAAACTTGCCAGTCAAAAACCACCATGACGAGCCTGGCCCGTTATTCAGTCCTTCTATTCCTTTAATGCTCCACACAGAACATTACAATAAAATTGTAGTTGTGTTTGTATGGTTATTGTTGTGGTTGGTTTGTTATTTACATTTACAGCATTTACCAGACACCCTTATCCAGAGAGACTTACAGTCAATAGTTACAGGGACAGTCCCCCCCTGGAGACACTCAGGGTTAAGTGTCTTGCTCAGGGACACGATGGTAGTAAGTGGGATTTGAACCCGGGTCTTCTGGTTCATAGGCGAGTGTGTTACCCGCCAGGCCACTACCACCCTGGTTAATGTTTGAGTTGTTGTGATAATGGTTGTATTAAGTTGTTGTGGTTGTGTTGTTGTTTGTGTTGTTGTGATAATTGTTGTGTTGTTGTGTTTGTGTTGTTGTGATAATGGTTGTGTTGAGTTGTTGTGTTTGTGTTGTTGTGATAATGGTTGTGTTGAGTTGTTGTGTTTGTGTTGTTGTGATAATGGTTGTGTTGTGATAATGGTGGTGTTGAGTTGTTGTGTCTGTGTTGTTGTTATAATGGTGGTGTTGAGTTGTTGTGTCTGTGTTGTTGTGATAATGGTTGTGTTGTCATAATGGTTGTGTTGAGTTGTTGTGTTTGTGTTGTTATGATAATGGTTGTGTTGTGATAATGGTTGTGTTGAGATGTTGTGTTTTGTTGTTGTTATAATGGTTTTGTTGAGTTGTTGTGTTTGTGTTGTTGTGATAATGGTTGTGTTGTGTTGTTATAATGGTTGTGTTGAATTGTTGTGTTTGTGTTGTTGTGATAATGGTTGTGTTGAGTTGTTTTGATAATGGTTGTGTTGAGTTTGTTGTGTTTGTGTTGTTGTGGTAATGGTTGTGTTGTGATGTGATAATGGTTGTGTTGAGTTGATGTGTTTGTGTTTTTGTGATAATGGTTGTGTTGAGTTGTTGTGATAATTGTTGTGTTGAGTTGTTGTTTGTGATAATGGTTGTGTCGAGATGTTTTGATAATGGTTGTGTTGAGTTGTTGTGTTTTTGTGATAATGGTTGTGTTGAGTTGTTGTGATAATGGTTGTGTTGAGTTGTTGTGTTTGTGTTGTTGTGACAATGGTTGTGTTGAGTTGTTGTTTTTGTGTTGAGTTGTTGTTTGTGTTGTTGTGCTTGTGTTTTTGTGATAATGGTTGTGTTGAGTTGTTGTGTTTGTGTTGTTGTGATAATGGTTGTGTTTGTGTTTTTGTGTTGAGTTGTTGTTTGTGTTGTTGTGCTTGTGTTTTGGTGTTGTGCTCCACACTTGTTGACAACACAGACATGAATATAAACAGTTTCACTGCTTTGATGTGGGGCTTTTCTGCACATTTCTGCACATTGTCAGCGTGAGGGTGTAAATGCTGATGTTCATGCAGGGTCTGAAGACCCATGCTGGGCATCCACACAGTCAGCGTACCTTCATCTGAGGAGAGCAGCAGGCAGGCTGGGAAACTCATCACAAGCACAACATTTCAGGCTGATCCTCAGACGTTTAACCAGCCATCATGGAGCTTCACTCTGGCGGAGAAGCTGGGAGGGAGAGTTCGGGCTTTAAAACGCGACGCTGGGAGGCTCTGGGATCTGGAAGTGATTCCTGGAGTGAATTCCTGAAGTGTCCCATGTGTACAGGGAGGAGGGGCTGCAGGAATGTGGGGTTTCAGGAAATGTATCTGAGGCGCGTGGAACAGGCTGAATTCTGTTCTCTGCGCGGTTCCTCCACATGGACACTGGAGGCTCAACCACGGCACACTGGCTTCTAAAAAGTGGTCTTCATTGTGCTCAGTGTGTATATAAAGAAGAGATGTTGGGACCAACTCTGATAGACAGCAGGGACCCTGAGCTCCATCTGTCAGCAGTGAACGTTCTCCAGGACGCCTTGAAGGCCATGACGAAGTGGCGGGGCGCAATGACCCCGTGACCCTCCTCACCCACCTGACCCGTGAGGATATAATTCAGTCGTGAGGAACAGAAGAGAAGAGAACAGAAGAGAGGCGAGACAACGTGGCTCCAGCATGTCAGAATCGGTTGGTTAACGCACGTGAGGTGTGATCACAGCCGGTGCTGTAGTCTGGAGATCAGGGGGCTTCATGTCATTCAGCCTCTGACTGGACAAGCTTCTCCACTAAATGTACATTTACCAGAAGCCCTTAAAGACAGTATTTACAGGGACCGTCCTCCTGCTCAGGACCACGATGGTAGTTAGTGGGGGTCCAACCTGGGACTTTGGGGTCTTCTGGTTGGCAGCATTTACGGTACTTGCTGGTTGAAAGTGGTGAGAAGTGACTTCAACCTCTGCGCACCGCTGGGCGCTTCTTACGCGGCAGCTGAGGCTCCTCCCCCACCTGCTGGTGCACGGTGACGATGGAGCGGGTGGCGTGGACGTCAGCGTTCATGTTCTCGCTGGTGCCAGGAGAGGCAGAGTTCAGATCTTGGCGGTGGTTTTGAGTGTGTGTGTGTTTGTGCCTTTAGATTGATGGTTTCTGAATGGATGTGTTTTCAGTAGATGGGTGGAGGGATGGGTGGAGGGATGGATGGATGGATGGATGGATGGATGGATGGATGGAGGATTTAAATAGAAACATAATCAACCAATCAATGTTTGCTGTGGAACCGCTGGCTCGGCGAGAAATTCCATTTTACAGATGGGGTTTAAATTTAAAGGCATAAAAGATGACAGATTAACACAGCTGTCATGGTTACAGCATGATGTGAAGATGCAGGACAATCATGTTTTATTTTACACTCGCTCACCCACACACGAACATGCATGCATGGTTACCGAAGCTGCAGGAGCAGAAGTGGTGCTCGGAGTAGGTGGCCACTGCAAGGAACAGACAGTTCACAACTCGGCGGTGGTTTCCATCATCAGATCTAACAGTGAACTGACTCTGCCGTTCCAGATGGTTCCTCACGACAGAACACTTCTAAAGCCATATGAAGGACTCATCAGCAGGACTGGTGGTCATGGCCATGGTGGTGCTGCTGGTGGTCGAGGGGGGGGGGGGGGGGGGGGTTTGTGCTGCTGGAGCTCTTGGGTCTGAACTGCTAATGAGCGATGAATCCATAAGTAGTCAGACTCAGGTCAGACAGAGACTGTATCACCTGTCATGGCCCAGCCTGAGATCACCTGTCCATCAGCACTGAAGATGTGCTTTACGCAGTGGGCTGATCAGAACCGCCCGATCCAGTTCTCCTGGTGGGTCTCAGGCCCATTGTAGATGTAAATGTGGTCTTCAGCTCAATCAATTGGGGGATGGAGAACATCTCCAGATGGAGATCCCACAAGGAGAATCCAGATGTCCACGTACTCGTGACTTGTAATAACCTTCACCAACAGAAACATTTCTCTCAAAAATATTGTCATAAACCTGGAGTTTAGATGCCTCCTCTGCAAACATTTATTTTCTCCACTTTGAAACTGAGTGTCGTTCACTCCTTGATGGAACGTGGATTTATTCTCAATGGTCCCTCATCTGTCAACTTCCAAAATCATGCTTCACGCTCACTTTTGCTCAGCTCTTCACTGTAGTCATGGAAACAAAAGCAGTATTTTTGGTGACGTGGTAGAGGAAACGCACGCCGTGATCCTCCTGGCCGGGTGAACTCCCGATCACACCTGAGTCCCCCCCACAGCTGTTGTCCCCACGGAGAGGAGTCACTCAAGCGGTATGTCTCGGTGGGCTTTAGAGCCGCTACAGAAGACAGCCCTCTCTGGACACAAGGAACAACTTCTACATTTACAGTATTTACCAGACGCCCTTATCCAGAGCGACTTACAATCAGTAGTTTCAGGGGCAGTCCCCCTGGAGACACTCAGGGTTAAGTGTCTTGCCCAGGGACACATGGAGGAAAAGAATGGAAGAAACTTCCAGGGTAGCAAGAGCAGCAAACACGAGTGCAGGAAGTCCAGTATTTATAAGATTGTCCATGCTGATTCATGAGTCCGTTTTTTTTGGATTGGTGGGACACAACAACAACAACAACAACAACATTTATTTCAACAACCACAACAACAACATTGGTGGATTGGTGGGACCTGGGTCGTGCCGGTGGCAGTAGTCCATGCCTGCACCATCTGCACCTTTCTGGTGGTCTCATCACTGGACTCTGGAGGTGGTCTGGTGGGCTTGATTCAGTGCCTCGGAGGGAACAAACAGAATAATAATAATAATAAAGTGAAGTGATTGTCACATGTGATACACAGCAGCACAGCACACGGTGCACACAGTGAAATTTGTCCTCTGCATTTATCCCATCACCCTGAGTGAGCAGTGGGCAGCCATGACAGGCGCCCGGGGAGCAGTGTGTGGGGACGGTGCTTTGCTCAGTGGCACCTTGACGGATCGGGATTCGAACCGGCAACCTTCTGATTACTGGGCCGCTTCCTTAACCGCTAGTCCACCACTGCCCCGGCATTGGTGGCAGCGGCAGACGGTGGCATCGCGCGACCGGTACGGAAATATGTGCCTATTTGTGTAATAGTGGCCGGGTACCATAACTAGGACAGCGTTACTACCTCACCACCAGCCTCACCTTACGGGGCAGTGGTGGCCTAGCGGTGAAGGATCAGAAGGTCGCAGATTTGAATCCCGATCCGCCAAGGTGCCACTGAGGTCCCCGTGATGAAGGTACCGTCCCAAAACACTGCTCCCCGGGCGCCTGTCATGGCTGCCCACTGCTCACCAAGGGTGATGGTTAAATACAGAGGACACGTTTCATCGTGTCACTGTGTGCTGTGCTGCTGTGTCTCACAATGACAATCACTTCACTTTCACTTTACTAGTGTGAATTTAACACTGTCTGTGTTTGACAGGGTGACTGTGTGATAAAGTGGACTTTAACAGAAGAAAGACGTGTCATACACTGAGAAAACAACATCATCAATGCATTCGTTTTTGGAGCACTTTGAACGCTGATTGTGGAAATGAGATGTGAATGATCAGCAACTTTCCTTTTTTCCCCTTTGTCCACTAGATGTCCACCTTGTCAACTGTTGCAGTGCGACGGGTCTACGGAGGAAGACAGTAGAAATGTCACCATGTTGTCCCCTGGTCCCGCCCACTTTTGTAACAGCGCCGCATGCGGCTCACAGCGTGGGGCCTGGCTGGACGCGGCTGCGTTGGCTGGTGGTGTGAAAAATTCACGCTTGGTGCGATTAGACGTTGTTCCGAGGGTGGAACAGACCCTGGTGTTGCAGGCTGAGTTCACGGCCTGAGAGGAGGATTCTTATGACACATGAAGAAGCTGGACAGAACCATGGAGAGCAGATGGAGAGCCCTGCACGGTTGGCTGCTGGACCACTCGCTCGAAAACAGAGCTAATGTTCATTCCTGAGCGGCTCTCCAGCCGGTTCTCTGAAGGTTCTGGCTGCAGCACGTGGTGGCCAGAGTCGGACCGAGTGGCCAGTCAGCACGTGACGGGCAGATTTCGGCTGTAAAATGAGCCGATCGTCAGCTTTGCGAGGCCTAATCTCTCCTCAGCAGCGCTCCAGAGATGAAGTCCTCCACCGCGCAGCCGAGAGAGACGCAGAAGCGGCTTTAACCGGAGATTAGCGTCACAACATGGAGAAGATGGAACACAGAGGCCAATGTTTGGAACATGTCTCCTCATCCGACCAGGGGGGCTGGAGTTGGGTGCTCGCCATAACCGCCATTAGCATCAACGCTGCTGGGACGCCCAGCCAGTGACACATAACTCACAAGCGTGGACCATGTCCACAGCAGCACGGTGACACGTGAAAAAAAAACAGCATTGTGCACCGGGCCAAGGGGCTTCTGGACTTCAGGTCTGACCCCCTGGTCTTCTGACGTCCAGAAAGCCCTCGCTCGGGTCTGAATGCTCCTGTGGTGGAGGAGCTTTATTTCCCCAGATATTTTAAGAGGCGGTCTGTGGTGCACCAGTGCCAGCATTCGGCGCCACCACCTCCCTCTCAGCTGCCGCGCTTTCCAACTCGTAATTGAAATCTTTGAAGACGCGCACGTGCCAGGCCGACACACACCGACACACACCGAGCAGATGCTCAGCCGTTTCTGCACCTTTGTGCTCGTATCTGGAGTGGGCAGAGTGGGCAGTCTGGCTCGGCAGGAGTTCATCTGTTGGAACAATCACACAGTGCGCCTTTAAGGCCCCAAAAAAAGAGAATTAGCGCCATTAAAACCCTGGACAGATTTTACAAAATCACTCCTGCTGCTCGCTTGTCTTTTTCAAATTGGAGGAAACAAAAACTCGAACGAAACACGTGGCCCTCTGAATTCCACCTCAACCAGCCACCATCTTAAAACAACACCCGGACCGCCATGGGCACCTCATTCTAATTACAAACATAGAATAAAGAATAGAACGGGCCAGATCAGGACCAACTGCATTCTATCTCCACTCTTTCTCGTTTAGTGCCAATCGGGGCCTGTTGGGATGGTGGCAGGCAGCATTAGAACATCCTTCATGCTCCAACTGGTGTTCTGTGGAATAAAAGGGCTTCGAGGTGATAGATCCACTTCACTTCACTGTTGTTCTTTGCCTTATTTGCATTGGGAACGCGTCCCACACTGATGTTCTCCAGATGTTCCTACTCAGCATACATCTGGTGTGTTGGTGCCTGGATCCTCACTGGATGCCCTTTTTATAAAAGGTTGGAGAGCCACAGCTCGGATTGTGAGTGTGTGCGGCAGTGACAGCATCCCATCTGGGTTCCGAGCTCTCGAGTCGGTTGAAGAGCCTGTGAGGCAGCGCCGCATCCGATGACCAGGCCTCCTCTGAGAGTTGAGGAAAAGCCGAGCTCAGCAGACCCGGGACTTCATCACTGCAGGAGAGGCAGAGGGGCAGGCAGATGCTGGAGAGAGCAGGAAGCCCGAGGAATCTGGAATTCTGGAAGAGGACCAAGCTTTTTGGTGTTGATGGTGATGATGATAGGTAAATCTTTAAGGGGCACAGAGTTCTCATAGCAGATCACAAAGCTGAAGAGCTCGTGATGTTCATTTTTATACCAGCATTAATACTGAAAATCTAGCAATAATATCAATTATACAATAAAGGCAGGACAATCAGATCCGGAATGTGGTCATTTCATCCACACAGGTGCCTGATTTGTGTCATCCTCCGGTCATTCGGCAAACTCTACCCCACTCACTACCATCGTGTCCCTGTGCAGGACACTGAGTGTCTCCAGGGGGACTGTCCATGTCACCACTGGTTGTGAGGCGTCGAGTTAATGCTGTAAATGTAAACGGAATGTCAGCGGAGATCTTTGGCAGCGTGGAGATCAGGTCCATTACTCAACTCATCGGGTGGTAGTAGCCTAGCTGGTAACACACTCGCCTATGAACCAGAAGACCCAGGTTCAAACCCCACTTACTACCATCGTGTCCCTGAGCAAGACACTTAACCCTGAGTGTCTCCAGAGGGGGACTGTCCCTGTAACTACTGATTGTAAGTCGCTCTGGATAAGGGCGTCTGGTAAATGCTGTAAATGCTGTATCTGATCGGGGAGCTTTCTGGATCAGACTGATTTCACTCCGTCCTTAAAGCGTCTGGAGCTTATTTTAACTGACCTCAATCAGTTCTAGGTCACCAACAAGTTCTACAAGATGCGAGCTATGAAGAGCTGAGGAAGGGAGAAATGGAACCTGGCCTGACCTGACCTGACTAAAAGAAAAGGGAATAAAAAAGGGGAACAGATCGGCGCGGTCCCGTTCATTGTAATATAGAAACGAATGACAGTAAGACGCCGTTGTGGAGCTGATCTCAGATCAGCGGACTAACGGGTCGGTAACCGGCTTCCTCCTCCTCCTCCTCCTCCTCACCGCGTTCCTCTCCCGACTCACTCCTACGCGTAGTGGCGGAGAAGCAACAGCTCCCGAGTGTGTGTGTGTGTGTGAGAGTGTGTGTGTGTGTGAGTGTGCGTGTGTGCGCAGGGCAGCGATGTCCAGAGGAGATCCTCCGCTCGCCTTCTGATCGGTTCTGTTCGGGTTGGAGATGAAGAGGATGAGGAGGAGGATGGTGGCGGAGTATCTGCTGTCCGTCTGCGGCTTCTTTCTGCCCGCGGTGTTGGGCGTTGAAGGTACATTTCTCATTCCCGTCGCGTCGCGGGGCTCTTATTGCTGGGACCGTTAATTAGATTCATTACAGCATGCATATGACTCCATGCTCCAGGTAAAAGTCCGGTCCGGGCGTTTCAGTGAGACAAATTGTCGCCCTTTGTGCTCCGCGGATTTTCTGTCGTCGTGCCGCCTGCAGGGGGACAGCGAGGCTGTAAAACACTGAAGGACACTGATGTGTTCGTCTGATGACATGTGTGACTTCATTAGAATCACATCCAGGGTGGGTCTACTATGCATCAATCAATACGACCATCAACACACACACACACACACACACACCATTACTGGTGGAGTGTGTGTGTGTGTGTGTGTGTCCAGTAGCGAGTTAAAGACCAGGTTGCACTCAGCAGCAGGATCTGGCGAACCTTAATTATTTCACTGATCATATGAAACCATCTCCTCATTATTATCATCATCACAATTGTGGTAGTGTTTTAGTAGTATGTATGGTAGCATGGTAGTAGTATGGTATGAGTATGTAAGGCTGGTGATTAGCCAGTAGTAGTATGTAAGTGTTTATGAACAGGGATGTATGGTGGTACTATGCAGGCAATATGGAAGGAGTAGGGAAGTATAGTGGTAGTATATGAGTATGGTATTAGTACGCTGGTAGTATGTGAGTATGGTGATAGTATGCGGCTAATATGGTAAGAGTAAGATAATACAATAATTCAACGATATACAGCGTTAGTATGTGAGTACGGTGGGAGCATGATGACAGCACACTGGTAGTAAGCCAGGAGTAGGAAAGTACGGCGGCAGTGTGTGAGTATGGTGATAGTATGCTGTTAATATGGTATGGTACGAGTAAGGAAATACAGCATTAGTATGTGAGAATGGTGGGAGTTGGGAGATAGTATGGTAGGAGTATGGTATGAGTAGGGAAATATGATTGTAGTATGTGATTACAATGATAGCACGCTGGTAGTATGTGAGTATGGTGATAGCATGCTGTTATTATGGTATGGTATGAGTAAAGGAATATGCCATCAGTATGTGAGTGTGGTGAAAGAATGCTGGCAGTATGGTATAAGTAACAAAATACACCATCAGTGTGTGAGTATGGTGATAGTATGCTGCTCTTATGGTATGGTATGAGTAGGGATGTATGGTGGTAGTATGTGAGTATGATGATAGTGTGCTGGTAAGTTAAGTGAAGTAATTGTCACATGGTATGGTGTGGTATGGTGTGGTGTGAGTTGGGACGTATGATGGTAGTGTGCTGGTAATAAGGTATAGTGTGAGTAGGGATGTATGGTGGTAGTATGTAAAATCAGCAGTAAAGCGCTGATTTATGGTGAGAGTAGGGACGTATAGTGGTAGTATGTAAGTATGATGATAGTGTGCTGGTAGTAAGGTATGGTGTGAGTAGGGACGTATGGTGGTAGTATGTGAGTATGATGATAGTGTGCTGGTAGTAAGGTATGGTGTGAGTAGAGACGTATGGTGGCAGTGTGTGAGTATGATGATAGTGTGCTGGTAGTAAGGTATGGTGTGAGTAGGGACGTATGGTGGTAGAATGTGAGTATGATGATAGTGTGCCGGTAGTAAGGTATGGTGAGAGTAGGGACGTATGGTGGTAGTATGTGAGTATGGTAGTATGTGAGGGTGGTAGTAGCCTAGTGGGTGACACACTCGCCTATGAACCAGAAGACCCAGGTTCGAATCCCACTTACTACCATTGTGTCCCTGAGCAAGACACTTAACCCTAAATTGGGGGGACTGTCCCTGTAACTACTGATTGTAAGTCGCTCTGGATAAGGGCGTCTGATAAATGCTGTAAATGTAAATGTAAATGTATGATGATAGTGTGTTGGTAGTAAGGTATAAAGTGAAGTGATTGTCACATGTGATACACAGCAGCACAGCACACGGTGCACACAGTGAAATTTGTCCTCTGTATTTAACCATCACCCTGAGTGAGCAGTGGGCAGCCATGACCGGCGACCGGGGAGCAGTGTGTGGGGACGGTGCTTTGCTCAGTGGCACCTCAGTGGTACCTTGGCGGATCGGGATTCGAACCGGCAACCTTCTGATTACGGGGCCGCTTCCTTAACCGCTAGGCCACCACTGCCCCGGGTGTGGGTAGGGTGAGAGTAGGGAGGTATGGTGGCAGTATGTGAGTATGATGATAGTGTGTTGGTAGTAAGGTAGGGTGAGAGTAGGGAGGTATGGTGGTAGTATGTGAGTATGATGATAGTGTGCTGGTAGTAAGGTATGGTGTGAGTAGGGACGTATGGTGGTAGTATGTGAGTATGATGATAGTGTGCTGGTAGTAAGGTATGTTATGAGTAGGGACGTATGGTAGTAGTATGGTGGTAGTATGTAAGAGGGGGACCGCTACATGGGCAGAAACGATGCAGCATGTTTTTCTTTCGTGCTTGGCTGTGCTGATTGGCTGGGCTGCAGTGATGGGTGGGGCTCGCCGCTCAGTATTCCATGCAGGCCAGCCTCACCTGTCACCCTGTTTGTCTGGCGCGTGGTCAGATGCCCCGCCCACTCTTGGTTAACACAGCTGCGCTACAGCACCAGCCTCAGCAGCACAGCACGCCTCTGAAGTGGGCGTGTCTTACCCCAGCGGTCCGGTGGAGGTGTCCGATTGGAGGACTGACCTGCCGCACATTCAACGAGTAAAATGCAGATTACGGACAGCGTGTGTGTGTGTGTGTGTGTGTAATGGGGCTCTATGATTGGCGCTCTGCGGGAGGCTGACTTGTGCTTCTGCTGAACTGCGTGTGCAGAAATAAACGACGTGCAGGAGGAGGCAAACGAGGTCGTTACAGGGCGATCAAAGCCGCAGCCTTTAAATCAGCAGTAAAGCGCCGCCGCATTCCTGCCTAATCACCCAACCACGGAGCCACCTCTGCACTGTGTGTGTGTGTGTGTGTGTGTGTGTGTGTGTGTGTGTGTGTGTGTGTGTGTGTGTGTGTGTGTTGTGTTGTGTGCGTTGCTCTGCATATGCATATTTGCATTTGCTGTAATCAGCTGAGTTGACGCCACGCTCTGAATATTTCATGCGAGGTTTGCAGATCTGCGTGTTGCGTTAATTCGAATCGAGTCGCTCGGCCCTCCTCCGCACCCACGTACAAAGTGAATAAAACATCAGCGGCGTGGAGCTCGCGTTTCCGCTCCCCGCGATCAAAGTTTCATGGCGACAATAAATGTCCCCGGGGAGGTGAACGCGTCCTGATGCATCTCACCGTGCTTCTCTGTTCAGAAACGCTGATGGACAGTAGATGGGCGACCACTGAGCTGGCCTGGACCACGTATCCAGAAAGTGGGGTAAGGAGACTGTGTGTGTGTGTGTGTGTGTGTGTGTGTGTGACTCGAAATCAATGCACACTGATTCTGGCCTTAATCAAACACCTCTCACACACACACACACACACACACACATACACACACATGCACTGGAACACTAACACAGCTCCGCCCCTCCCAGGCAGAGCAATTTGTCTTCAGGAATGTGCATGCGAACGCAGTCAATGGAAACGGCGGGTTGCCATGGAAACAATCGGAAGCAGTTCGGTTGTGTGCGCGCTCGCTGTCTCGCATTTCAAAAAGCCATACATCATCCGGAGCGTCCGCGGCCACGCCCAGACAGCCCCTCCACCGCGGGAGGCGGGGCCACGGCGGCCCGCCTGCCAGGAACGCACTTTAGGAACGGGCATAAATACGAGCGACCATTTGTGTCACTGCGCGCAGCGGGTGATCGGCGGTCACCTTCTGCCGCCGCCGCCAGCCATCGATCAGCGGGGCCACGCAGCTCCAATTACAACGTCACCTTCCACTCACAACACATTTCCACGCAATCACACGCAATTGTAGGGCCTAGTGGGTAACACGCTCGCCTATGAACCAGAAGACCCAGGTTCAAACCCCACTTGCTAACATTGTGTCCCTGAGCAGGACACTTGAGTGTCTCCAGGGGGGGACTGTCCCTGTCGCTCTGGATAATGCTGCAAATGTAAATGCAATCACACGCTGTCACACAGGAAACGCCCGGTCACAACGAGCGCACATAAACTCCAGACGGGTCGTTATCACGTTTTCGGGGTTGTGTCCGTGGAGGATGGAAGTGGGCGGAGGAGTGGGCGGAGCCCGTCTGTCACTAACTGGGTTCTCTGCCGGTCAGTGGGAGGAGGTGAGCGGCTACGACGACAACATGAACCCCATCCGCACCTACCAGGTGTGCAACGTGAAGGAGCCCAACCAGAACAACTGGCTCCGGTCGGACTTCGTCCCGCGACGCGGCGTCCTGCGCGTCTACGTGGAGCTCAAGTTCTCGGTGCGCGACTGCGCCAGCATCCCCAACATCCCCGGCTCCTGCAAGGAGACCTTTAACCTCTTCTACTACGAGTCTGACGCCGACACGGCCACCCAGACCAGCCCGTCCTGGAGGGAAAACCCGTACGTGAAGGTGGACACTATCGCGCCGGACGAGAGCTTCTCCCTGCCCGAGTCCGGACGCGTCAACACCAAGGTGCGAAGCTTCGGCCCGCTGTCCAAGGCCGGCTTCTACCTGGCCTTCCAGGACCTGGGCGCCTGCATGTCGCTCATCTCCGCCAGGGTCTTCTTCAAGAAGTGCTCCACCACCATCGCCAGCCTGGCGGTGTTCCCCGAGACGGCCACGGGCGCCGAGACCACCTCACTGGTGATCGCGTCGGGGACGTGCGTCTCCAACGCGCTGGAGGTGTCCGTCCCGCTCAAGCTATACTGTAACGGGGACGGCGAGTGGATGGTGCCCGTCGGCTCCTGCACCTGCATGCCCGGGTACGAACCGGCCATAAAGGACACGCAGTGCCAGGGTGAGTGGTCATGAGTGTCTCTCTCTCTCTCTTTCTCTCTCTCTCTCTCTCTCACACACACACTGGAGCTGCAGGGAGAGATGATCCAGATCTCAGAAACAGATGGATGATGAAGGAATAGATAGGGAGAGTAAACAGAGGGGGAGGAGCTCACATGGGTGTGAAGTAGAGTGAAGGGGCGGGGCTACACGTTATGAACTGCCCGGAGGATGAATACACACACTTTGATGATGATGATGATGATGATGATGGTGACATTCAGCCTGCAGCCCCGGGTCCTTTAAGCCAGATCAGGGTCTGGAGCTCTGCCTGCCGTGTCCGCGGAACAGCCGGACGCCGTCCCGAGCCTCCACCGTCTGCTCCTGCCAGAGCGGCTTCTACCGCGCCGACAGCGACGCCCCCGACTCACCCTGCACCAGTAAGTAAATTTGCTGCGGACTCCCACCCTCAGGACTGGTCAGCGCGGTGATGCGTTGTGGGATTTTCAGTTTTGAATTCTGCCTGATGTGTCATGGTGGCCACGCCCACTTGGAATAAAATGAACCAGGTCCCAATTCATGCTATTGTCATGTGTAAACATACATTGTTATTGGATCCTCATCATGTGATGTCATGTCTGCAGCCACACCCTCAGCTCCACGGAACATCATTTCCAGCGTGAATGAGACATCAGTGTCTCTGGAGTGGGCGGAGCCCAGAGACCAGGGTGGTCGCCATGACATTGTTTACAACATTGTGTGTAAGAAGTGTGAACACCGCGGAGAGGCGTGCACCCGCTGTGACAGCAACGTGAAGGTGTTACCACGTCGGCTGGGGCTGGCGGAGAGGCGCGCTGCCGTACGGAACCTTCAGGCGCACACGCACTACAGCTTCGAGATTCAGGCCGTCAACGGCGTCTCCGCCAAGAGCCCCGTGGTACCAAGCTATGGCACCGTCAACATCACCACCAACCAAGCAGGTGAGCAGCAGGACATACTCACTCTCTCATACTCACTCACCCACTCACTCTCTCATACTCACACACATACTCACTCTCTCATACTCACCCACTCACTCTCTCATACTCACACACATACTCACTCTCTCATACTCACTCACCCACTCACTCTCTCATACTCACCCACTCAATCTCTCATACTCACTCACCCACTCAATCTCTCATACTCACTCACCCACTCACTCTCTTATACTCACTCACATACTTACTCACTCACTTACACATTCATGCACACACTCACTCTCTCATACTCACCCACTCACTCTCTCATACTCACTCACCCACTCACTCTCTCATACTCACTCACCCACTCAATCTCTCATACTCACACACATACTCACTCTCTCATACTCACTCACCCACTCACTCTCTCATACTCACATACTCACTCTCTCATACTCACTCACCCACTCACTCTCTCATACTCACTCACTCATACTCACTCTCTCATACTCACACACATACTCACTCTCTCATACTCACTCACCCACTCACTCTCTCATACTCACCCACTCACTCTCTCATACTCACTCACCCACTCAATCTCTCATACTCACTCACCCACTCAATCTCTCATACTCACTCACATACTTACTCACTTACACATTCATGCACACACTCACTCTCTCATACTCACCCACTCACTCTCTCATACTCACTCACCCACTCACTCTCTCATACTCACTCACCCACTCACTCTCTCATACTCACTCACCCACTCACTCTCTCATACTCACATACTCACTCTCTCATACTCACTCACCCACTCAATCTCTCATACTCACTCACCCACTCACTCTCTTATACTCACTCACATACTTACTCACTCACTTACACATTCATGCACACACTCACTCTCTCATACTCACTCACCCACACACTCTCTCATACTCACTCACTCATTTACACATTCATGCACACACTCACTCTCTCATACTCACTCACCCACTCACTCTCTCATACTCACTCACCCACTCACTCTCTTA
Source organism: Denticeps clupeoides (assembly GCF_900700375.1). Taxonomy (NCBI): domain Eukaryota; kingdom Metazoa; phylum Chordata; class Actinopteri; order Clupeiformes; family Denticipitidae; genus Denticeps; species Denticeps clupeoides. The sequence goes on from NC_041710.1 coordinate 1,540,479, forward strand.
TACTCACTCACATACTTACTCACTCACTTACACATTCATGCACACACTCACTCTCTCATACTCACTCACTCAATCTCTCATACTCACTGACCCACTCACTCTCTCATACTCACTCACCCACTCACTCTCTTATACTCACTCACATACTTACTCACTCACTTACACATTCATGCACACACTCACTCTCTCATACTCACTCACCCACACACTCTCTCATACTCACTCACTCATTTACACATTCATGCACACACTCACTCTCTCATACTCACTCACACTCAGACACTCACTCGCACACTCACTCACCATTCTTAACCACTAGATCCTGTTTATCAGCCATCATGGGCAGAGTGGTGTCCCCACCCACCACAAGGCACACAAACACATACACACACACATTATTCTCTCACACATCGACAACGACAGTCAATTTAGAGTCAATACACCGAGTGTACATTCTGTAGGACTGTGGTGGCAGAAAATGGAGAACCAGGAGGAAACCACTATGGAGCAGATGGGTTAAAAGCAGCGGACACATTTTGTTGTGTGCACCGTGTGCTATGTTTCACAAAGACTTCACTTTCATACATACACCGACAACACAACACACACATTTTTGCACAAATATATAGCAAAAGATGAATTGGAATTTGAGTAAAAATGTTTGATCAGAATACATTGTGTCCCCTGCTGCTGATGAAGACGTCACATGGACAAGTGTGTAAACGTTTGTGTCGGAGCGTAAAATCAACGCTTGTCCTCCCTACAGCGCCGTCGGCCATTCCCACCGTGCACCTGCTCCGTGCCTCGGCCGGGACACTGAGTCTGTCCTGGCTGCCCCCCGAGCAGCCCAACGGCGTCATCCTGGACTACGAGGTCAAGTACCACGAGAAGGTGGGCGTTCTTATGCATCTCTGCCATTGCCCAGACGCCCTTATCCAGTTGTGAGAGGGACAGTCCCCCCATCGGGGACACGACGGTAGTAAGTGGGGTTCGAATCTGGACTCCGCTACTACCAGGCCTGATCGTTTGTCGTGGTTTGGGGGGGAAGGAGCCGCGGTGACAGTCGCTGAACTGATTATCGGCTGTTTAATGGGAATCTCTCGAGTGAAATCAGTCTAATCCCTCGGCCATTAGCGGCGCATTACGGGGACATTAGCGCCGCCGGCGCCGGTTTAATTGACCCGATGCGTAACCAGGCTGCGTGTTGTGTGGTCGACAGGACGACGCCTTCACACACACGGTCACCGCCCAGCGCACCTCCGCCCGGGTGGAGGGGCTGAAGGCCGACACGCCCTACGTGGTGCAGGTGCGCGCCCGCACCGTGGCGGGATATGGCCGCTACAGCGCCCCCGTGGACTTCAGCACCAACCAGCACAGTACCGGCGTTTTACTTAACCGTCACCAACATTTAAGTCATGTGTCGAGCTCGTCTGATTGGTCGTCTCGTTGCCTAGGCGACCCAGAGACGTCGGTGCAGGACCAGCTACCCCTCATCGTGGGCTCGGCCACTGCGGCGCTGGTGGTGGTCATCGCCCTGGTGGTGATGGCTGTGATGTGTCTGAGGTGGGTAACACCAGACAGAGAGCGTTGTGTGTGTGTGTGTGTGTTCCTCTCACCCCACCCCCAACACACCAGCTGAGTTGTGTCCACGCCAAAACAAACCCCTCCCCCAGTCCTCTTTTTCTTTCTTTGTGTGTGTGAGAGTGAATATGTGTGGGCTTATATGCATGTGTTAATCTTCTGTGTGTGTGTGTGGGGGGGGGCACTCGCCTAAGCCAAGCATTTCAATTGTAGATGAGATGCTAATTAGCAGCCCGTCATTGTTCGCTCAGGTTGGGGAGACAAAAGGATCCCACACACACTGAATTCCAACAGGGTGCACACACACACACACACACACACACACCTCAGCTGCTGCAGGAAAGGCTGGACAATGGTACACACACACACACACACACACACACCTCAGCTGCTGCAGGCGATGCTGGACAATGGCACACACACACACACACACACACACACACACACCTCAGCTGCTGCAGGCGAGGCTGGACAATGGTACATTAAGCAGCAGTTGGAACGACGGGTTTGTGGCGTTTGCGTGGGACGTGTCCCGGTCCTCCTGAGCATGTGACGCGTCTCGTTTCAGGAAGCAGCACACCGGATCTGAGCTGGAGTACACCGAGAAGCTGCAGCAGTACGGTAGGACGTTTCCCACGACGCACTGGGGCCGTCGTCACATTTCTCCTGGTGCATCTTCGCGAACACGATCCGGGTTTTGTTTTTTTGTTTTGCTCTTCAGTCACTCCGGGTGTGAAGGTCTACATCGACCCCTTCACCTACGAGGACCCCAACGAGGCGGTCCACGAGTTCGCCCGAGAAATTGACATCTCCTGTGTCAAGATCGAGGAGGTCATTGGGGCAGGTAAACCTACATGGCTGCCAAGCCCGCAGCTCCTGACCCCTCCGGTCGGTCCAGACGGACCAATTCTTTACTGTTCAGAATCAGTCGATCATAGACATCGACCAATCGGACGAGCCGTCCTCTCATGAGCTCTTTCTGCTGCTGGTTTCCACTTCCTGGTCCCTCCCTTCTCTTTTCTGTTTCACCTTCTCCACCTCCACACCCATCTCCTCTCAGGCCCTCAGACGAAGGTCCTCCCCGCCCTGAAGCTGCTGCATCCTCATTCGTCTCCAAAACTCCTGCGTCCACCCCTCTCTCCATCCCTCCATTTCCTCCCTGAGCACTCCTTCTCTCCCTGAATCCGTCCTCCTCCACCCTCCACAGCACAGTCTTCCTCAGACCCCACCCCTCATCCAGACCACGACCTCTTCCTTGGCCCTGCCTTCCTCTGCTGGAGGTCTATCAAGTGATTTACCCAGACCCCTCCCACTAGCCCCACCCACCTCCCTTTACCACACCCTTTTGTCGTTCACCATGTGCTGCAGGAGAGTTTGGAGAGGTGTGCCGCGGACGCCTGAAGCAGCCGGGCAGGAAGGAGATCGCCGTGGCGATAAAGACGCTGAAGGCGGGGTACACTGAGAGGCAGAGGCGGGACTTCCTGGGCGAGGCGGGCATCATGGGGCAGTTTGACCACCCCAACGTCATCCACCTGGAGGGAGTGCTGACGCGCAGTTGTCCCGTGCTCATCATCACCGAGTTCATGGAGAACGGAGCGCTGGACTCCTTCCTCAGGGTGAGGGCAGCAGTGGGCGGGGCATAAAAAGAACGTTCCATCGTGTTGTTAAGTGGTCCGCGCAGATCGTTGTTCGCATTACCGCTGTGAAGGACTGTTTTTTTAACAGCGTGACACACACATCTCACAGAGCAGGACGCTGAGGCTCCGCCCCCACGGTCACCATCGTCCAGCCGGCGGCAGATCTGAGGATAAAAAGCCCCCGGCAGGACGCGTGTGTGTGTTTCTCACCCCTGTTGTGCCCTTTACGCCCCAGATGAATGACGGGCGCTTCACGGTGACCCAGCTGGTGGGGATGCTGCGTGGCGTCGCCGCAGGGATGAAGTACCTGTCCGAGATGAACTACGTCCACCGGGACCTGGCCGCCCGCAACGTGCTGGTCAACAGCAACCTGGTCTGCAAGGTGTCCGACTTCGGCCTGTCCCGCTTCCTGGACGAGACGTCATCCGACCCCACCTACACCAGCTCACTGGTGTGTACGTGTGTGTGTGTGTGTGTGTGTGTGTGTGTGTGTTTATTGGTGGGACACCCCGCACGATTCTGTGTGTGTGGTGGTGCCAGTGGTGGCCTGGTAGGCGGGGAAACGGACTCGTAATCAGAAGGTTGCGGCTAGTCTTGTTGTTGTCAATGATGAAATAATGCAGGAGTAATGCTGCGATTGCGTATTGCTGAAGTGACGTCATCGGTGCAACAGGATGGGAGCGACAGGAAATAGAAAACGTGATATAATAACGTGATTAAATGAGAAATAAATAACGTCACGTCTAATTTTGTTGAATCATTTTCTCATAAAAACACATGAGGCATTTCTGTATAGTTTTTATCTTGTAAACCATATTTAGTACAATTTTTATTCATCAACAATATTACATGAAATAAGCCGGTCACGTGACAATTTACGTTGCATTTACAGTACAGGCCAAATGTTTGGACACCTGTTTTCACTTATTTCACCTTTTTTTGTTAAGTACAGAACTCCACATGTGTTCATTCATAGTTTTGATGCCTTCAGTGAGAATCTACCAACGTAAATGGTCATGAAAATAAAGAAAACACGTTGAATGAGAAGGTGTCCAAACTTTTGGCCTGTACTGTATATTGCGTCTTGTGTTGTCTTCATCGTGTCCAAAACGTTAGTTCACAAAGATATTATAAATTTTGTTGACAAAAACAACACTAGTTGCGGGTTTGAATCCCGGACTGCCAGGGTGCCACCGAGGTCCCCTTGATGAAGGTCCTGTCCCAACACACTGCTCCCCGGGCACCTGTCATGGTACCCACAGCTCACCAAGGGTGACGGTTAAATACGGAGGACAAGTTTCACCGTGAGTGACCAACAATAATAATCACTTTCGTTCCGCAGGGCGGTAAAATCCCAATCCGCTGGACAGCCCCTGAGGCCATCGCCTTCCGGAAGTTCACATCTGGCAGTGACGTGTGGAGTTACGGCATCGTGATGTGGGAGGTGATGTCGTTCGGCGAGCGTCCATACTGGGACATGAGCAACCAGGACGTGAGTCTCCACCTCCACCATTGGTGGTATCCTAGTGGGTAACACACCAGTTTCAAACCCCACTTCCTACCATCGTGTCCCTGAGCAGGACACTTAACCCTGAGTGTCTCCGGGGGGGGGGGCTGTCCCTGTAACTACTGATTGTAATGATTGTAATGCCACAAATGCCTTCACCCCCACAAGTTCAGAACATCACAGTCATCTTAAACATCCAGCAAACGTTTCACTCGCACAACACACACACACACAAATGATCAGACAAGATGAGGATCAATTCTGCAAGAATTCACCCAGCAGCCAGGAATGAACGTTCTGGAACGTGCACGTTGCAGGTGATGAATGCGGTGGAGCAGGACTACCGCCTGCCTCCGCCCATGGACTGTCCGGCGGTGCTGCACCAGCTCATGCTGGAGTGCTGGATGAAGGAGCGCAGCCAGAGGCCCAAATTCGGCCAGATCGTCAACACGCTGGACAAGCTGATCCGCAACGCGGCCAGCCTGAAGACGCTCAGCGGCTCGCAGTCCGGGTGAGTCCGCGCTTCTCTTCATGCCGGGGTGTGCCTCGGCACCAGACACTGCACTGAAACTCCGGTCGCGGTTGCCATGGCAACGCAGCGGTCTGCGGACGTGTGCAGAGCACTGCGTTTCTGTGTGTGTGTGAGAATGTGATGAGGGAGATGAGGAGACACGGAATGAGCCGAAAGTCTATCATTTGTGTTAATTTGCATTAATTAGTGTTAATTCGCTTGTTAATGACTTCAGAAATGTGGGCGATGGGAAATCAGCTTCACTTCAGGTGCGGGCCGTGTCTGGCGGTGTGTGTGTGGACCAGGGCGACGCCCCCTGAGAGAAGTCGGGTCATGTGATTTTTTTTTTTCTCCTCTCTCTGTGATCGTGCTCGTGTAAACAACACGATCTCTGCCCCTGATTGGCTCACGCTGACATGCGGTCCTGGACCACAGTCACGTCATAAAAAGGGTGATAACGCTGGACTAAACGAGAGACGTGGTCTTTTCAATGGTTTTAAGAGCTGTCTGTCTGTCTTCTTAGTTGTCTACACGTTTTATTTGATGTTACTCAGGTAATTCTTGCACTGCCTGTGTCCCCTTGGCGGTTAAGGAAGCGGCCCCGTAATCAGAAGGTCGCCGGTTCGAATCCCGATCCGCCAAGGTGCCACTGAGCAAAGCACCGTCCCCACACACTGCTCCCCGGGCGCCTGTCATGGCTGCCCACTGCTCACTCAGGGTGATGGGTTAAATGCAGAGGACAAATTTCACTGTGTGCACCGTGTGCTGTGCTGCTGCTTCACATTGTGTTGCACACGGTCACCGTATGTCAGTACGTAACTTCGTTTAAACGTTACATGTAGCACCAGGTTCCGGAAAAACGTGTATATAACATATATATAAATCTATGTATATATCTGAAATGACAATACAGCTCAGCTTGAACTGCATTTGAAGATATGGATTTGAATTGTGTGTGTGTGTGTGTTCTCAGGGACCTCTTACGTATCGGAGGGACTCTGCCGATCCACCAGAGGAGCGTATCCACACTGGGAGGAACTCAAGATCTGAGACAGGAAATGAGCCAAACTCTGCCCATCCGAGTCTGAGACAGACAGACAGACAGACAGAGAGACAGATGGATGGACGGATGGAGGCGTTTGTGGATTTTGAGTGGAACAGCACCATCCTGATCATGGAGGGTTCCTGTCATTCTTCCGCTGGGCTTTGTGTCAGGACAAGGGACGTGGCCGGGCCGCCCAATACAGACTGCAGTCATACTCATTTTGGACGGGATTGGCGATGGCGTTCCGGTTCCAGCGTTCCATCCGGACTTCTGTTCTTCCATTCTGTTTGCACTGAGCTCTCCTGATGTGGGTTTCTGTGTCTCAGGTTGTGTTGCATGCCTGCATGGGTTCTGTAGTGGGGAGGAAACGTGAAACTCCTTCGTCTGTCCCGCCCTCCAGACTCAGGGGGGGCGTGACCTGATGCAGGAATTTAGACTTTTAACGCTGAAAACGTGGAACCGGAAGAAAAGCAATGTCCCGTCTTCATATTGAAGAGGAGGAAGTGCGGCGGTGCCGAGTTGCTGCAGTCGTGGGGGCGGGGCTTAAAATGATCTGGGGATCAGGGTGGCGCTGGACTGCAAGTTTGGGCTGAAAAGTCCCAGTTTGCGTGTTATTAGATTTAAATGTGTGTGCGTGTGAGAGAGAGAGAGGGAGAGAGACAGATTCAGCGTTATATGCATGCCAGGCTGGAGGTTTTGTGGTGGAACCGTGTGAAGATCTGCTTCCGTAGATGTTATTCATGGACGATACCCTTCAGTATTTAATTTTATTCCCTTCTGTAAAAATGCATCATTCGTAAAGACTGAATAAAATTTTGAACCGATCTCTGATCCGATCTGTCGGAATTTCCCGGAATGTTAATTAATTGTGGGTGATCAGAGCCGCCCCGTTTCCCATGAGCATCTTGTCTCTGATTGAGTCGGATCTCGCGGCTCAAAGCGCCGCCGCTGCCGCGTTTGATCCGTCCAGCGACATCAGTTCCTGTCTGAGTGACTGACTGCCCAGATCTCCTGCAGGACGCCCAGCACAGTAAGGCCCCTTTCATCTCTGTCATCGTTCATTTCCACTATCAGCACCATGTCAAGAGGAGCTTTCATCTTCGCCAAGCCCTCAGGCACTTCAGTAGCCCCGCCCCTCGGCAGACCCCCTGTCACCCGGTCATAAGTTCCGAAATGTGGTACAAATGAGCCGATCAGATCTTTGCGGTCCTAGGTCAAGGTCACTGAGTGTCACTGGTGGGTGAGGAGTGGTCCCTCGTGGAAATTCCAGATTCGCTGGTGGGCGGGACAAAAAATGGCTGCCAATGGTCCACGCCAGTTCTCCAGAGTCCATTAGCATGTGAACCAAGCAAAGAAAGCGATTCAACGTCCTCCAAGAAGCTCATCTCCACTGTCATGGGACCTGACCTGCATCTAGAGCCCCTCATGTCACTTCATGACATTTACAGCATTTAGCAACTTACAGTCAGCAGTGACAGGGACAGTCCCTTTGGAGACACTCAGGGTTAAGTGTTCAGGGACAAAAAAAACCTGGGAACCAGGCGTGTTACCTGCTGGGCTACTACCAGTTGTTGACTGTAGAGCGCACTGATCTCCATGGGCGTGTGGGTGTTATCGTTGAAGCCCATGGAGGAGGAATCCTGCAGGAACCCTGCTGCTTGCTGTCAGTGAACAGAGCAGATTGGGTTGTGGTGGGACGCCGTTTCTGCTCTACACCCAGATGAAGAGACCCAGCAGGAGGTTCACGCGCGAGCCTTTTAGCAGGTGCAGGAGAGGCGTTGAAGCTAATGCTAAATGCCCCGTGCTTCTCCGAGGTGGTCTGTAGAGCCATCAAATACGTTTTCCCACTTTCTGATCCTGTCCCCCCGTCGCTCCCGTCCCTGGACACCTGCCCGTCACTTTGATCCACGAATGGCATCTGCCATTTAATGCCTGTTTAGTCATGTAGCCAAGCTGAGTGGGATTTAACCTTCTGGTGCTGTCATGCCGCTGGGCTAATCTCCACTCCCAGTCTGCCGAGCGGCTGCTCGTGCTGCTACTCGATGTGTCTGTGGACAAAGCGAGCTCTTTCACAGGGGGGTGGGGCTAAAGGTGAGGAGGTGAGGAGAGTGGAGCCGGCGGAGCTGATCGTGGGGAGGTGAATGCGTGTTGGGGAGCAGCCACGATGGGATCTGGCTTATGGGAGCTCGTCAGGGAAACGGGAGGAGGAACGATAAGTGACCCCCACTCGGCTTCGTGAAGCTCCTCTCCGCAGGGCACTTCACCAGCTGACGTGTGGTGTAGCTCCGAGGTGCTGACTCAGACCATTCCTCCTACAGCAGAGCAGAGACCAGCATCCACCATCCATCTTCCACGTCCACCAGCCACCTTTCACTCTCATGGTGGCGTGAGGTGTGTGCTCAGAATCCAGCCTTACATCCCCCGTGGGATAGATCGATAGATGCTCTATTGATCCGAAGGGAGATTTAGCAGGACCCTTCTTCACGGTTCCGATGGTCTTTAGTAAGGAATATCCGCAGGATGATATTCTGGAGAAACATAGATGCCTTTCAGCAGTGAGTTCATGCACAAGTGGCATTTAATCTTGTTTAGGGATAATTGAGAAGCAAATGAGTCTCATCAGGAAGCCTGTCATGAGTCTGTCAACCAGGCTAGAGTTGTTCTTCATTACTGTAGAAGACTAATTACTGCTTATGAGGGGTTTAATAAACAGAGAGGGACTCAAGTCACATACCACCAGCAGTGCCGGTGCCTGAGGTTGTGTGTGTGTGTCCAGGTCACTGTGTGAAGGTCACCTTCATCGTTCTGCTTCCTATCTGACCAGGATGAATTGCAGCATGATCATCAGCAGCGGTGTGTGTGTGTCCATCATATGGAACCACATCCTTCTGGATTTTGGTATACTGGTTCATTCATATGAACTGTTAATCAGTTCTGTTACCATCACAACACATGAGACCCACCCAGCTCCGCCCTTTCGAACCTCTCACACACCCACCAAATGAACACAGAATTCAATTCACATGCATCCACCAGCCTGACCATGGTCTGTCGGTTCAATGTCCTTTCACAGTTCCTCTGACATGAATATGGACGATTTGCATCTCTGCCGGACATGAAAAGGTGCCCCTCCCCCTCGCCACTCTGGCAGATCTAGATCGGAGGAGGACACGATTCTCCAGCGACGCTCCCATCAAAGCCCCGCCGCTCAAACGGCCCTTAATCAGATTCAGGGCTCTGAAAAACCTTCAGTGCACAAAGAGCCTATTGATATACAGTTGGTGTCAACAAAGGCCGACCTTTACAGGCTGGAGGGACTTAGGAGGGCGGAGGGACGGGGACAGAAGACTTGGAAAAGAGTCCAGGGCTGCCGTCCATCACATATGTGAGAGGTTAGCAGAAGAAGGTGAACTGGCGAACCGGATAATGAAATCATGTGTTGGGGTATGACATCATTTCCTGCTGTGGAACTCCGCTGTCGTCATGACACCGTCCCCCTGATAGCTTGATATATTATCGTGTTCCTTCGTAAATCTTTAGTTTGGACAGAAATTTCCGGATGAGCTCGCTCACACCCCTGACATTGCAAACATTGTAAACGGCCTGCACATTTCTACCCACAATGCAACTCTGTAAACTGGAGCAGCGCGCTCTTGATTACACTGTAACGTAAAAATCTGATCTGATGCAGCCGCTCATGTGAGCATCACAAGGCGACCGACTGGAAATAAAGTTACCGGTGGAGGGGACGGCAGATTAGATTAAGGGGACGTCACTGCAGACGGCAGATTAGATAAGAGGGGATGTCACTGCTGTCCTCAGGTGATTGAAAGACCGTTCTGATTGTGTGTGTATGTACACTATTCTACATGAAAATCATGTAAACACACCACTGAGTGGAGACATGTTGTTGAGTGAACTGAAAAAAACGATCACACACACACACACACACACATGAACACAGGCATGAGGCAGCACAGCATCTCTGTGAAACCCAGGTCACACAGAAGACACATTTTTGCTTTAATTTGGTTTTTGTGCACAGTGAACAGTGAGAGGGTGGATTTGCATAATTTACACGCCCCAGAACACACACACACACAAACACAGCAGAACGTTTAAATCAATACTGATCACATATATTGAAGAGATCTACATTTATTGTGATATTTAACATATGTAATCTACATTCAGCCATCTAAACCGGTGCATCTTCTCATGAGCACAGCAAAGTATTCAGTTCAACTCAATCTGATCAGTTGTCTCTGTAAAGAGCTTTATCTCCTCCAGCCAATCATCTGCCTGCATCTGCACGGGGGTTTTGCAGCACGCTGCGCCGATGGGCCGCAGGAACCGAGGCCTTCCACCCTCTCTACAGCAGGAGGGGGTTAATCTCCTAATTCCACAAAGTGAAATGTATATCAGACACTCGAATCCCACGGGTGGGGGTCCATGCAGGTGCCCCACAACCACTCGTGTCTGTCCTGATCGAGAAAATGTCATGCGGTAAGAAGTGATGAACACATGAATGTGTGGAGGGAGGTGATAATGAAACAGGAGCACCACTGCATTCCCTGACAACAGCAAGCCTGGGCAGCACTCTCGATAATAATTAAAAGATTAAAAATATCCGTCCTCCCTCGTGACCACCTCTGGGTGAGAGACACAGCAGAGCACGACCTTTTCTCAACCGCTTCTTCATAAATGGCCCATAAATTTAATGTGGCCGGCGGCCCAGTGGCTCTTCCTGTCCAGAGGAGCAGCTTCTGAGTGCCATCAAATGGAATCAGTTATTTGTGAGCTGGACGTGTGTGACGCTGGGCTCCACCCAGCCCCGATGCTCCACTTTAGCCTCCAACTACTGTCCCCAGACGGCTGGTGCTAAGGCTAATGCTAGTGGTGTCACAGATCACATTAGAACCGAGATCAGAGAGAGCAGCATCCAGTGGACCTCACGTCCTGGTTTACCAGCAAATCTCTTTTGTTCTGGGGGTTCCAGTGTATATGTGACAGGCTTCATAATGCATTCATTATTCATTATATTTCATTATACTTACTGTGACGTGTTTGAGTGTATGTGTAGTGTGGTTTTATGTGTTTGATTATATACACTGTGAAGTGTTTGACTATATGTGTTGTGTGGTTTTATGTGTTTGATTATATACACTGTGACGTGTTTGACTATATGTGTTGTGTGATAGTGTGTGTTTGATTATATACACTGTGAAGTGTTTGACTATATGTGTAGTGTGGTTTTATGTGTTTGATTATATACACTGTGAAGTGTTTGACTATATGTGTTGTTTGGTTTTGTGTGTTAGATTATATACACTGTGACGTGTTTGACTATATGTGTTGTGTGGTTTTATGTGTTTGATTATATACACTGTGAAGTGTTTGACTATATGTGTTGTTTGGTTTTGTGTGTTTGATTATATACACTGTGACATGTTTGTGTGTATATCTTGTTTGACGTGTCTTTGAATATATAGACTGACGTGTTTGAGTGTATATGTTGTGTGATTTTGTGTGTTTGATTATATACACTGTGACGTGTTTGAGTGTATATGTTGTTTGATTTAGTGTCTTTGAATATTTACACTCTGACATGCTTGACTATGTATGTTGTGTGAGTGTGTGTTTGATTATATGCACTGTAACATGTTTGAGTGTATATGTTGTCTGATACTGTGTGTTTGATTATATATACTGTGACGTGTTTGAGTGTATATGTTGTCTGATACTGTGTGTTTGATTATATACACTGTGATGTGTTTGTGTATATATCTTGTTTGACGTGTCTTTGAATATATAGACTGACATGTTTGAGTGTATATGTTGTGTGATTTTATGTCTTTGTGTCACGATGGCGAGCTGAGGGGGGAAGGAAGCGCAGAGGCGGAACATTCTGGGAAAGAGATTTTATTAAGAAATAGAAACAAACGCCAGCACGATGGCTGAAAACGGGAATGAAGGGGAGAACATAAATGAGCCCGCAGGCGTGTGGTGGTTGTGATGTGTTTGAGTGTATATGTTGTCTGATTTTGTGTGTTTGATTATATACACTGTGCCGTGTTTGACTATATGTGTTGTTTGGTTTTGTGTGTTAGATTATATACACTGTGACGTGTTTGACTATATGTGTTGTGTGATAGTGTGTGTTTGATTATATACACTGTGACGTGTTTGTGTGTATGTCTTGTTTGACGTGTCTTTGAATACATAGACTGATGTGTTTGAGTGTATATGTTGTGTGATTTTGTGTGTTTGATTATATACACTGTGATGTGTTTGAGTGTATATGTTGTTTGATTTTGTGTCTTTGAATATTTACACTCTGACATGTTTGACTATGTATGTTGTGTGAGTGTGTGTTTGATTATATACACTGTAACGTGTTTGAGTGTATATGTTGTGTGATTTTGGGTGTTTGAATATATAGGTACACTCTGACGTGTTTGACTATAGATGTTGTGTGATAGTGTGTGTCTGATTATAAACACTGTGACGTGTTTGAGTGTATATGTTGTATGACATTGTGTGTTTGAATATGTACTCTCTGACATGTTTAATAATATATGTTGTGTGACATTGCATGTTTAAATATGTTTTTTTATATAACTTGGGTTAAGTTATACTGCAACAAATTTATCAGATGAATTCCTTGGTCATGGTGTCCATGATGACCGTTATGTTATAATTGATTGGTGTTAACAGATAAAAGCAGATATTATTTAAAGCATATGTAGTGTATTATATCTGATGTGTGAGACCCTTTATGTGTCATGGGTGTCAATATGTTATTATTTATAGCCAGAATCCATTTTAACTACACACACAAACACACACAGTAAGTGTGTACGTGCTGTAAATAGTGGGTGAGCTAATGAGGGCGGAGCTCTAACATCGATCCCTTGTTAACCTCCCATGAAGAATGTATAAATCTATAAAAACACTCACACATGGTGCTAATCAAACAAGCACAGAGGAACACACAGCAGCAAAATAAAATCAAAATATTGTAATATGAGCCAAGTGTGTGTGTGTATGTGTGTAAGAAAATGCATTCTGGCTATAAATAATAAAGCGTTGACACCCGTGACACATGACAACAGTGTGTATGTGTGGGAAAAATAATCAATAATCATGAATAATAATGAACACAATCTCCCTGTCAACAGTGTGGTCAGACTCTCTGACCTCAGATCTGTTCGTGTGTCATTAAATCTGATAAATGTACGACATTTGATGGTTCTGATGTCAGCGGAGCCTGAGCCTTCAGCACCACTGAGGAGAACACCTCACGTGTGGTGTGTGTGTGTGTGTGTGTGTCAGTCATTTACAGCATTTTTCAGACATTTACAGCATTTCTCAGACTCCCTTATCCAGAGCGCCTTACAGTCAGTAGTTACAGGGACAGTCCCCCCCCTGGAGTCACTCAGGGTTAAGTGTCTTGCTCAGGGACACGATGGTAGTAAGTGGGGTTTGAACCTGGGTCTTCTGGTTCACAGGCGAGTGTGTTACCACTAGGCTACTACCTGTGGTCAGCGCTGGGGTCAGCACCATGTAAAGGTAAAAGATTGGTAGGAGCAGTGAGTCTGTGTTGTACGCAGTTCATATGAGCCGGAATCTTCAAGATTACATGAAAATGTGGATGATGAGGATTTTGGGCTTCAGACCACAGGTAGTGGTCGGCGTCTGAGGGAGTGAATTTAAAGTAAATACATTCACATTTACACCCACCCACACACACACACACACACACACACACACACAGGCTGTACTGCATGAAATCTCCTGCCCTCTGGCGCCCCCACGTGTATGTAACCTGTAAATAACCGAGTCCAGGGCAGGGCCGATCTTTACTTTATTTACAAGAAAGACTCAGCAGCTGAGGACATTCTGCATTATCTGTCATCATCCATTTACTATGATAAAAAATAGATATCATGCAGCACTGCTTCTGTCCAGACCCAGCCTGGACCAGTCACCAGGATCCTAGTTCGGAACAGATTTCATTCATGCAGACATCAGCTCTTCACCAGTCACACCAGCAACTGACCCTTCAGGGCCTGTAGGAAATAAACAGAATGGTCTAAAATAAAACAAAAATTACGTTTTAATCTGGTGAAAAATTCCGGGATTTCCTTGACCTTTGACCTGTTCCGGAGCAGCCATGTTATTCTGAACTCTGTATCTCTGCCTGCTGCACCACCGGGGGCTCAACCAGCCGCTCGTACGAAATCGCCATCATCACCTGCAGCAGACAAGCCCGTCCGGGTCACCTGGCCGTGACTCTGCTGAGGCCACCAGCTGCGCGGCGCGGGGACGCCGACTCACCGTGACAAGGGTCAGGAGCACCAGCATCATTCCCAGCATGACGTAGAGATTCGCCGTCAGACCTCCGGCCCACAGGGGGCCCAGGATGGTCGCCAGGCCCCCGACAGAGCGTCGGACCCCCTGACTAAAGCCTCCAGAAACACGACGTGAACATGATGTTTAGGAACGTTTCTGAGTGTGTGTGTGTGTGTGTGGACATGACTCACCCTGTGTCTTCTCCGCTGTGACTTTAGAGAAGAGTGAAACCTGGGAAACGGCAACGAACGGCAGCCCCAGTAGCTGGAGGAAGACCCCGACGACGAACTCCAGCAGCTCCACTGAGAAGCCACCTGCGGCCAATCACCACCTTCATCACTGCAGAAGCCACACCCACCACGCGCCAACGCGGCCCACCTCACTAACATCTCACCTCGCGGGTTGGCAAGGAAGACGATGCACCAGACACAGGCCACGCTGCAGGTGACCAGCCCGACGGCCAGAACCGCCCGGTCAGCCACCACGCGACTCAGCCAGCGCACAAAGAAGAAGCCCAGAATCACCTCCACCCCGCACAGGCTGTACATCACACTGTTCCCCAGCTCCCCGAAGCCAAAGTACCTCTGGGTCAGAGGGGTCACCATGGTCTGTAGGACAGGTGTGAGATGCTCATGACCATATCTGCATTAATACTGACAGCAATTAGAGGTTTTCTCCTGAGCTTTGATGAAGCATGAGAGAAAATGTGGCTTGGAATTCACAGGAGGTGGAGTCACAAAAAGACACCCACTCTGAACCCCAATTCGGCACCTCACTGGCATCTTCATACTCAGGAACACAGCAAATATTTCTATTTGTTCTTCAACAAGTGAATTACATTTAATGCCGCACTCCTTTTTCACATTCCATATTTCGAGGAGCAGAGAATGGGCAGAGAGATCCTCCTCACCTCCAGGGCTGTCTGGTTGAAGAGCGTGATGAACTGGGCTGTGAGCAGGACCACCACCTCCTCCCTCAGGAACTCTGGAGAGATGAACACTCATCGTCATGACAGAAAACAGGTGGAGGCTGAGAGGCTGGTGCCCACTCCTCACCGTTGCTCATGCTGAAGTTCTGGAAAGGGTCAGGTGGGGTGAGAGGCGGGGTTGGAGGAGAGGGCGGGGTCTCTGGCTGAGCATTTGATTCATCGGTGTTGACAGTGCCATAGGTATCCATAGGATCCTCAGGGCTCATGAGCAGCGGCTCCTCTTCAGCCTCCTCCTCTTCATCATGTAGCCGCTGGACCAGCGTATGCAACTCGGCCGACTCGGGTGGAGGAAGGTCCCAATACAGCAGGAACACCAGCAGCTCCAGCAGCAGCCAGAGTGCACACATGAAGAGCTGAGAAAGGAGAGTTACGTCAACCAACTCCTCACCCCCAACAATCTCCTCACCTCCACCCATCCTCTACCTCCGACCATCCTCTCACTTCATACCCCACCTCTCATTAACCAACTCCTCACCTCCAACCATCCCTTCTCTGTTCTGAGTGTGTGAAGACATTAAACAGGAAGCTCTTCCTGTGCAGGGTTCATCTCTTTAGTGCCCCCACCCCCCCCCCCCCCCCCCCCCCCCCCCCCCCCCCAATAATTCCATCACCTCTGTTACTGTGGGGGCAGTGGTGGCCTAGCGGTTAAGGAAACGGTCCTGTAATCAGAAGGTTGCAGGTTCGATTCCCGATCCGCCAAGGTGCCACTGAGGTGCCACTGAGCAAAGCACCGTCCCCACACACTGCTCCCCGGGCGCTTGTCATGGTGCCCACTGCTCACTCAGGGTGATGGGTTAAATACAGAGGACAAATTTCACTGTGTCCATCGTGTGCTGTGCTGCTGTGTATCACATGTGACAATCACTTCACTTAATCAGAGTTAAGCAACTCTTCACCTCCAACCATCTCCTCACCTCCACCATCCTCTCACCTCTGACCATCCTGTCATCTCATACCCCATCTCCCCATTAACCAACTCCTGGTCTCCAACCACATCCCCTCACCATTAACCGATCCTCCCTCACCTCCCTCCATCCCCTCAGCTCCCTCACCACCCTCCATCCCCAATGCCTCCAATCCATCCCTCATCATCATTAACCATCCCCTCACCTCCAAGTAATCCCCCATCCCCATTAATCAACTTCTCACCTCCAACCATCCCCTCACCATTAACCAACTTCTCATCTCCAAATGACCCCTCACCAGTAACATTATCTAAGAAGATGCGGTTAACTTGGGAACAAAGAGATTGACACTCTTGGATGGACAACACTTGTCCTGATGGGTGGGGCAAGAAATCCACAGGTGTTCCTGATTGGCTGCGCAGACCCTGTGTGCTGATTTAACAACATGATGGAGGGATTTTTGCTCTATTTCTGTAGGACAGAAGGAACAGTGCCTAAGGCATAAAAAATAGTAAAACATTTAATTCAACAAGTCATCCCTCCAAACAAAGAGAGATTGAACTTCATCCTGATCAGTAACAACCTGGACACGCATCATGCTCATGGCAGCTGAGTTTACCCCGGGAGATGTGTACTTGTCCACCACAAAGGGTCCCAGGCTGAAGTCACATAGCCTCAGGAAGATGTTGAAGGCGGGGCCTGGAAACGTTACCGAATCAACATTAGAGAATAAACACAGAGCATAAACAGTACAAATGGAGCAGCCTCTAGCTCTGCACCAATCAGAAGGCCCGCCTGGCGGCACGCCATGACGGCGGCGAAGACTCGCGCACGCTCCGCTGGAACCGTGTTCGTGGTCAGGTAGCCAAAGATGGAGGAACCTGCACCTGCGCCAATGCCTGCAGGGTACATACACACACAAACAGCCCCACAAATACAGAATATAACAGGAAGAACAAATATATTCATTACACACTGAACAAACATATTATAATATAAAGAATATAGAACATTCTTTATATCTTAGAATCATTCCAGAACTCACAATTTTATATAAATGAATCAATTTGCTGCTATTAAATGTTAAATATTAACTGTTTTAATATTGTTTTATATTAAATGATTAAATTAAATATGAAATGTTTAAATATATGTTTTTTAAATGTTTTTTTTCACCTGCAACGAGACGACTGGACAGCAGCAACCACTTGGAGAATCCCACAAAATACATGATGTTCCCTAATGGAACCGCAGAACATCAGCACATTCAGACATCAGCACACATGCGCACACATCTACGTTCCGCTGAGCTACCCACCCACAACCTCAAACACATTGGAGAAGAGGATGATGGACTTTGTAGTCCGGCTTCTGTCCGACCAGAGACCAAATACGGGTCCAGACAGCAGACTGCTGAAGCTGAAGGCAGACAGACCCAAACCCAGGAAATACGGAGGCGCCTCCAGGATCTGCAGATACTTCCAGATGGTTGGCAGGATGACTGCTGCAAGAGAGAGAGAGAGAGAGCGGGAGAGTGAGTGTGTGTCTGTGTGTGTCGCACACGCCTCAAGTTGGTCACTTTCATAAAATACAGCAAAACATGAAGCACAAATCACCATATTCAATTCCACTCAACAGAAAGATGAGTCCAATGATGATGAAAGAGAGGTTCTTCTTCTGCTGCAGATCCATCATCTTCTGTTCTCGGTGCGGACTCCACTTTCTCTTCCACTCCGAGGGGAACTGGATGAATGAGGAACACGATGTCCCCAATTAGCAGCTCGGCCAGCTGCTTGGAGATGGACAGGCCGAGCTAAACCATTTGTCACAGAGTGAAAAGGGACATGAGTCTAGAACGCAGAACCCGTTCTGTTCAGAGATCTCTGCCTCTCTGTGGTTCTAAGCTTACTGCCCTCAATTATGCATGGTTTTCAGCTCTCATTTCAACAGTGTGAGCTTCAGCATTTCCGTCCTCCAACCAAACCTACCAGGTGAAGGGTCAAACAAGCAATGGACAGGTTAAAGACACACACACACACACACACGCAGACACACACAATCTTCTGTGTACTTAACTGTGTTTGGTAAAGAATAATGATAATTACCATTATTATTCATAGAAACAGTTTGTGTGATGAAGCAACAATAATTGTATTGCTTTAGAAATAAATTGAGGCAGAATATTATATTCACATGTACATTTACCGCATTTAGAAGACACCCTTATCCAGAGCGACTTACAATCAGTAGTTACAGGGACAGCCCCCCCCTGGAGACACTCAGGGTTAAGTGTCCTGCTCAGGGACACGATGGTAGTAAGTGGGGTTTGAACCTGGGTCTTCTGGTTCATAGGTGAGTGTGTTACCCGCCAGGCTACATCAACAAGCTACACGTACAAAACAGCACAAACCAGATCATCTGCAGTGTTGGGCCAGTGGTGGCCTAGCGGTTAATGAAGCCGACTCGTAATCGGAAGGTTGCCAAGGTGCCACTGAGGTCCCCGTCTCCACACACTGCACCCCGGGCACCTGTCATGGTGCCCACTGCTCACCAACGGTGATGGTTAAATACAGAGTTTCACACTTCACTTTGCCCTCCCCATCCACCCACTTACACCAGAATCCTAGTTAGTGAGTATTTTTTCGTGCTGGTGGCTTTGCAGGCTGCCCAGCTCAGCAGAAGTGTCTTCAGGCCTGTGTCTGCGGTACGTGTCTCTGTCAGTAGGAAGTCGAGGTGTTTTGATGTTGAGCTGTTGTTTTGAGCACATTAATAATGAACGACTCGACAGAAGAGTTAATAAAAGCTCCAGCACCGTATTTCCTCACCTCACTTTCACTGAGTCGGAATGGCAAGATCCCAGCGGGGAACACACATCATCAGGTAAGATGTTGTTTTGCTTGAGACTCAATTGGTGAATTGGTCACCCAGCTGCACTATGAGGAGCAAGGAGGGTTTACGTGGGTTCCTGAGCTCTGGGTGGAGGTCCTGCGGGACGTTGTTACTGGGCTTCCTGGAGATGCTGGTCTCTATAGAAACGCAGCTCAGGCAGGTGTGATGAAGGTGTTTTTACAGCAAGTGCATGTGTCGCTAGAAAGGTCCAGGTCTCCAGCTGGGGTGGGTCTATATGCCCCACCCTCTGGTTTTAGGTGGGGGGGCAGGGATGTATTTGAACAGTCCACCACCACGAGGGTCTTTCAGCGTCCCCATCCACACCAACCTGCAGGGCATCCGCCGCAGACAGACACGGTAAGGAGGAGAACATGGTCAGACGTGTGCGGTTCAGCAGCAGGTGCCAGAGAGGCTTCTGGGTAGAACAAGAGACCAGTGCTTAGGCTGCATTCCCTGTTTCCAGTGAGGCTTTCCATCCCACGTCTCCGCTGAAGAGGGACCGGGACACGAGGGCCAAGACTCAGGTGCTGGTGTCCAGTGCCGGTGAGGACCGAGCCATCCTGCTGGGCATCACCATGATTGCCTTCTCCATCCTCATGTTCTTCGTGGTGGGAATTACTCTGGTCAAACCACACTTACAGAGGTGTGTGTGTGTGTGTGTGTGTGTGAGTACAGGTTGTAGCTGCAGGGCAGCTGTAGAGGATGAATGATTGATGAACTTTTCCTGTTCTCCTCCATGAAGCGACTGGGGAGAACGGACCAACTGTTCCATCTCCTCCATCCAGTTCCTGAATGGCTCGGTCGACTGCCGGGGGCGTAGCAGCTTCCGCTGCCTGCAGGTCCACGTCAGCGTCGCCTCCATCGGGAGGTCGGTGCGACTGCATGACAATGAGGAGGCCCTTAAACTGAGCCCTGAGGTACGCTCCACACTTCGGCCGCAGGGTCCTGCAATCGAGGAGCAGCTAGGACAGGAAGGGGAGATGTTTTTAAATATCTGGATGCGTTTCTAAGACTGACATGTTGTCCCTGCACTGTCCTTATGTTTTAAAGAAAAACACAAATGTTCTAATGAGAAATATGTTGAGTAAGGATGGTTTGTCCGCATCTTTTGCAGTGCTTCTACATCCCAAAGTGCCAGCAGGACAAGCTCCAACTGCTACAGGAGGGCGAGAACATCCGGCAGGCTCTAGAGAAGAGCCTGGGCGTCTCACTGCTGTGCCGCTTTGACGATGAGCGTTACCCTGACGACGCGCTGCTGTACCGCCAGCTCTCGCGCTGGACGGCCGCCTGGTACCTGCTGTGGCCCGGCCTGATGCTGGGGGGTGGGGCTCTGCTGCTGCTGCTGGTGAAGCTGAGTCAGCACCTGGCTCACCTGTGCTCTGAGCTGGAAAGTGGGTCCAAGGCCCCGCCCGCCGTCCTCGTGCCGGGAAATTTCTACCAGCTGCCCAGCTGAGGCAGGCCTTCCAACTCACCAGGGTGGTCTCTAACACCCCTCTGGAAGGTGCTCTGAACTTTATGTTGACATGGAAGCATATCAGAAAATGAAGAAAAAGTTGTTTTGATGTTAGATATCATGTTTGAGAATTATTCACAACTAGCAGCGGCCCCGCCCTGTCTCATCAAGAGGCAAAAGCAAATTCTAGCAGCATGAGGTCAGATTCTGTCCGTCACGGTGAAGGTGATGTGGATACATATGTAAGAAAGAATTTGTTTAGATATTGTGCTTTTATTATAAAAATGAGAAAATAAGAAGAAATAAAAACAAACTTCATAAGTCCGAAAGCCTGGCATTTTCTCCCAAAGGATTTCGGAAAAATAAAATTTACATTCTTACACGTCCATGCAACCATCATGCATTTTTATTACAATCACCAGTATCATTTACATTTACATTTACAGCATTTACCAGACGCCCTTATCCAGAGCGACTTACAACCAGTAGTTACAGGGACAGTCCCCCCCTGGAGCAAGTTAGCGTTAAGTGTCTTGCTCAGGGACACAATGGTAGTAAGTGGGATTCGAACCTGGGTCTTCTGGTTCATAGGCGAGTGTGTTACCCACTAGGCTACTACCACCCAATATAAACAAGTGTGAGGACCTGTGGTGCTCTGTCATCTGGCACGGTTTTATCTGCTGACCTTCCCAACCTGTTCACATATTATGGAGAGGTACTGCGTGAGCTTGACCATGAGGACGATGGCGGTCCCGCCGGCGAGCATGCAGGACGGCCAGAAGAGCGACTGGAAGACGACGGCGCGCCCGTACAGGGGAGCGAGAATCGCGCCCTCCTGCTGCTCACTCCGGTCAAAGAAACATGCCACATGCGGCTGGGACTTCAGGCGCTCCCAGATGTTCATAATCATGAGATGCGTGGCCACGAGGTCCTTGTGGCACTTGGGCACGTAAAAGCACTGAAAGAACAATATGAAATATTTTAATGCATTTATTGCAAGCATCACAGAACCAAGTCAAGGCTGAGAGAACCGGGAACCATCTCCAGGTCCTGCCGATTGAGCCATATTACTGTAATATTACCATTTTGGCCTAAATATAAGAATATACCCATTTGTTAAGACTAGAACACTAAATGTATTCTGGTATGATGTTTTTCTGTCCACATTATGTGTCTGTGATGAATTTATACACTAAACTTCCTCAAGAACATGATAAAAGGCCTATTTGCACAGTTTACAGATGGTCCATTTTTCAAATAAAAGTTAAAGTGAAGTGGCACGGTGCACACAGTGAAATTTGTCCTCTGCATTTAACCCATCACCCTTGGTGAGCCTAAATAAGTACATGGTCAGCTGCAAACCCCACTATGCAGGAGGTTTGAGACCGTGTGTGCATATTCTCACCTCTGAACTGACCTCCTTGCTCTCCTCGTTGAGGGACAGCATGCTCCTGCGGCCCGTGGCATTGAGGGTGACGTGGACATGCAGACACGGGAACCTCGATGTCCTCCAGCACTCAGGGCCACAACTGTATGAACAGTTCACCTCCGACACCACTGATGAATTCAACACCGTGCACACGCTCTCCTCTGTCCACACACTGTCACCACACCGTCACCATCTTAAACACTTGAGAAGACACCCCCAGAAGACCTGGTGTGAGGCCGGTGTTACCTGTCAGCGTAGGACCGCACCACGGTGATGCAGAGGACAAAGAACATCATCAATGAACACAAGACCATGGTGAGGCCCAGCAGGATGGCCCTATCCTCCCCGGCCCTCAGCGCCGTCTCCGCTCGCTTTTTATCCATCAGCTCATACCCACGAAACCTCTTGTAGATGTTCCTGAGACACACGGCCGCCATCAAATCCTGCTGGACACCCTACTGGTTCCGCTGCTGACTGGTCGCTATTACAACTACACAGAACTACATTAAACTTCACTTTCATAGCAATGAAGGTTCATTTACATTCGTATCAGAGATTTGCAGCAAATTCGAAATATAACTGAATGAACGGATGATTTCTAGATCACAAACGAAAGTCCAGTCTTCATAAGCAAACTGTACAACAATCCCCTCCTCTGGTAAGTAGCTTAGAGGAGGGCCGAAACATTTTTTACAACAAGTTGGTTGCAGAAGATCACGGCAGAAACTCACTTTCTGTCTTCTCTGGGTCCCTGTCTTGTCTTCCCACTGGGGATGAAGAACATCTTGTTGGCTTCTCCTGGAAGGACCTGGAAGGGGAAATTGTTGTAGAACACTGGATTGAACTATACCTAAATTGCCAAATGCCGTACACGGAACCTTCACTGCCTAACTACACCTAAACCGTCCAAACTGCGTGGACGCCCCGGGACGGTGGAAGCAGGTGATCCCACAACATTAAACCAGCACCGGCCGAAGATTCACCGCTCAGTCATTGAGTTCACCTCAACATTGACTCAGCTCGACCCAGCTCAGCTATATCTAGTAAAGCCGTGTGGACGCAGGTTTTCGTGTGGACAGGGCCTGAGTGTGTGAAATTACTGGCTTCTTTCTGAACTGCTCCACCTATCTGAGGAATCTGGCATGAGTGACGGGAAGAGGTTGGTCCACAGGTCACTCCCAGTCCCGCGTTGGAGATTAACATCATTCCCTGAACAGGGCAGTGAACAGAATTCCAGTAACTCTGCCTTCTCAGGCACTACACAAAAGAATTAATATTACTGGAATTTTCAACACACAATACACAAGTCACTCTTTTTTACTAATAATTAAAAAACCCTTTGTGTGGAACTATGTAACGGTAATAACAATTTTAAGAATAAAATAAAATGATCATTTTTACAGTGATCTGTCCTGCATGCAAGATCTGCCTCTTACCTTGGCTGTTCCGAGCTACAGTGTGCCAGTTCTCCAGAGCTTTTAAAGGCCTGTTCCTGCCTCGGCAGATTTGTGGCTTTGTTTAACGCATGCCTGAGAGCAGGACTGCAGAGTCCAGAGATTTGCAGTGTAACGAGGGGAAGTTTGGCTCTGCCAGTCTCTCTCAGCCTCCGATTCTGACCAACACGGAAATAACCAGGTCACGGCTGGTCAGGCCAATCTGCACACCCACCTCTCCTCATGACGCCCGATAACAGACGCGTTTAAAGCAGGGCGACCCCACCCTGCCTCTGCAAGTCCGCCATGCCCACCTGATGCAGCTCAACCCGCCGGACTTAAGTTACGGTGAAGACACGCTCCTCGTCATCCCCATTTTACACTTCATTAAAGACCAACTTCCACTTCAGGAAGTTATTATTTTTCAAGTAATGGGGAAAGTAAAATTATTCTGGTACAGTGCGGCCCATGTACAGCACAGCACAAGCATGCAGGGTCAAAGGGCACTGTGACCGCTTTATAAATATCTGCAGATGTCAACACATTCCGGCTCGCAAGTGTCCTGGTTGTCCTGACCATTCATGAGAATAATTCAGTTGCTCCTTCACCTTCCTCTTCGAGCGCGAACGAACCCGTAAAACTGGCTGCGCCCACGTATCTGCAGCTTTTTCCTGATGTTCTGATGGGAGGAAGAGGGTTGTGTGGTTGTGCACCCAGACATGACATTTCAAATTCAAATTCAAATTTTATTTGTCACATACACAGTCATACACGGTATGATATGCAGTGAAATGCTTTTTGCGACTGCTACAGACCACAGTATTGCAAATGATGCAAGTGTACAATGAACCAATATGCAAATATTGCAAACATAACCAAATATTAAACTTTTATGTCTGTAACATAAAATATGTGTAACTGGTAGGGTGAAGGTGTGCAAATGAGTGAAAGACAATGTTTAAAGAAAAGAGCCATAAAAAAAGAGCAGTAAAGTAAAAAGCGCAAAGATTTCGTGCAAAAGAGTCCAGAGTGATTGGAGGTGAAAGTGAAAGTGCTGGAGTTCTATGTATTGTTGATGTTGAGAGCTCGGACAGCCTGCGGGAAGAAGCTCCTCCTCATTCTCTCTGTGTTGGACTTCAGGGAGCGAAAGCGCTTCCCTGATCGCAGCAGAGAGAAGAGTCCATTGTTGGGGTGGGTGAGGTCCTTCACTATCTTCCTGGCCCTGGTGCAGCACCGTTTGCTGTAGATAGATTGAAGGTCAGGGAGCTTGGTACGGATAATTAGTTCGGCTGATCGAACCCCCCTCTGTAGAGCTCACCTGTCCTGCATGGTGCTGTTCCCGAACCAGGTTGAGATATTTCCCGTCAGGATGCTCTCTATGGTGCAGGAGTAGAAGTTCCTGAGCACCTTGGAGGGCAGTCTGAAGTCTCTCAGGCGTCTGAGGTGGTAGAGACACTGCCGGGCCTTTTTCACCACGGTTTTGATGTGACAGGACCATGACAGGTCCTGCGTGATGTTAACACCAAGGTAACAGAAGCAGTGGAACTCTCTCCTGTTGATGACAGGGGCCTGGTAGGTCCTCTCCTGCTTGGTACTGAAGTCCACTATTAACTCCTTTGTCTTGCTGACGTTCAGGTGGAGATTGTTCCTCTGGCACCAGTTCTCCAGATTTCCAACCTCCTCCAGGTAGGCTGCCTCGTCGTTGTCAGAGATCAGGTCCACCACAACAGTGTCGTCAGCAAACTTGATGATGGTGGTGGAGTTAGTGGTGGGCTCCAGTGCTGAGGGTGATGGAGGCTGAGACATGTCCGCCCATCCTTACTGCCTGTGGTCTCCCAGTTAGGAAGTTGGAGATCTAGGGGTGTCATTTACAGTGTTTATCAGACGCCCCTGGAGACACTCAGGGTTAAGTGTCTTGCTCAGGGACGCTATAGTAGTAAGTGGGTTTGAACCTGGGACGTTTGGTTCGTAGGCGAGTGTGTTACCACCCCAGGCCGCAGGCTTGTTTTTGTGGAGCGTGCTGGCTGCATGCGGCAGGTCAGCCCTGCAGAGGACGGACGGGGGCCCGTCGGAGACATGGCAGCGCAGGGCTTCTGGACCTCTGTTTTATCTGCTGAACACAGAACGCAGGAAGCTTGTAAGAAACACATCTGATAAGAATGATTTGATGATGAGATTAGTTTAATTAATTCAGGCTCTTTAAGGTATTGTAATCGGTGGTCCACATTGTGGGAAATTACGCGTGGAAGCGCGCAAACGAGGAAATGTCAAACGAGGAACATAGAGGAGGAAAGTGCCGGGCGGTGGTTGAAGGCTGAAGTTACATGCCTTCTTAGCCTGTGGGGAGAAGAGTCGGCTGCAATGGAAGAGCATCAACCAAAAGTTAAGTCACTTAAATCTAAATGCAAGGAGGTGAAAGACCACAATAATAAAAGTGGTCATGGGCGAATCACATTCCCGCTTTACGACCAAATGGACAAAAATTTTAGAGGACAAGCCCAGCATTACACCAGGAAATGTTCTGGACAGTTCCCGCGAAGAAGAGTCAATGATTGGTGAGGACATTGACAAGCCCAGCATTACACCAGGAAATGTTCTGGACAGTTCCCGCGAAGAAGAGTCAATGATTGGTGAGGACATTGACAAGCCCAGCATTACACCAGGAAATGTTCTGGACAGTTCCCGCGAAGAAGAGTCAATGATTGGTGAGGACATTGACAAGCCCAGCATTACACCAGGAAATGTTCTGGACAGTTCCCGCGAAGAAGAGTCAATGATTGGTGAGGACATTGACAAGCCCAGCATTACACCAGGAAATGTTCTGGACAGTTCCCGCGAAGTAGAGTCAATGATTGGTGAGGACATTGACAAGCCCAGCATTACACCAGGAAATGTTCTGGACAGTTCCCGCGAAGTAGAGTCAATGATTGGTGAGGACATTGACAAGCCCAGCATTACACCAGGAAATGTTCTGGACAGTTCCCGCGAAGTAGAGTCAATGATTGGTGAGGACATTGATATTCCTACAGGTAGGAACTTGAATGTTTGCATAGTTATAGGTTATATTAACATTATATAGTACCAGAAAAAATTCTTCTTCCAAAAATCAGCATTTATCTGAAAATAATTGCTGTTTTAACATTATTGTCATGTCGGGCTCCCTGAAAGGACGCACTGCAGAACCAGAGTTAGAAAACACAAAGTCTCTTTACTGAAAGTCCACAGCAAATGTGAGCTCAACGACAAACTTCGACATAAACACCGACAAACGTTGACACAGCAAATCGAAAGTTGGCTTGCTCATTCTAAAATTTCTGACCCACTGCTCCTCGCTAAAGCCCGTCACAATATTCTCCCACCAATCCCGAGATCTCTCACGCACCCAGACGTTCCTCTGAATAATAACTGAAGCATGTGCACAGCTTAAAATCATCGCATTATTTGGCGAATTTTGCATATATCGCAGAGCTAGCATTAAGCAAATTTCACATCCCTCCATCTTGGCTACTGTGTGATGTAACAACCGTTCTTTGCTATTAGCTATTAAGTGTAAACAAGCGAATGGGATATGGGTCACAAGTAAGAAACACGTGTAAACAGAAGGTCCAAAAAATCGGATAAAGGCAACAAATCAGAATTGAGCATCAAGACTTGCAGTGTGAAAGAGGCCTTAGATGGTGCAAGGGTTCTGCAATGTGCGCAAAGTGCTTGATGAATGCTCTGAGCTGAGTTGGACATTCAGGTTGAGGCCAGTTCGCTACTTGTGTCTGTTGGACACCTTCACGAGACACATGATGGCCTAAGAAGGAAACTCTGAACCGGCAGGTGCTGAAGGTGCTGCTCAAAATCTTTACTGTAGACAACGATATCATCTAAGTTGATTAAACAAACACTCCAGCGTAGACCTCGTAGTACCAGTTCCATCGGCCGTTGAAAAATAGGGGGGGCGTTAGTAATGCCCATAATGCCCATTCACGCGGAATCGGTACGGTCCTGAAGCCGTAGAGAAGGCTGTTCTATGCTGGTCCTGGGGATCGAGAGGAATATGCCAATAACCGGCAGTGAGATCAAACGTGCTAAACATGTGAGCTCCAGCCGAGCGGTCCAGAGAGTCATCTACAGTATTCTAGGCAGTGGGTGAGACTCTTTAATTGTGACTGCGTTAAGGCGGCGGTAATCGAAGTTGGCAACTTCCTGCTGTAATATGGCTTGAGTGGCAGGTGATGTACGGTAAGGTCGCAGTTTAATGCAGGAATACAAAGATCACTCCTTTACTCACGTTTCTAGTGCTTTTAATAACTTGTGGGAACCAGATTCCCGGTTAGGACAGTTGCCATGTTTTTGTGTAGCATCTGGTTATGAGTGTGGTCGTGTGCAGCGCCGATGGCGTCAGTTTGCTTTTTCAGGGTACCGCTTCTTGTGCCATCCACCCCGCCCTAGCATTTCCTGATTGCATCATTTCTGGTTTCCCCTGGGCTGCTTGTTGGTGTTCGTTTTTCTCTTTTATTCCGTTTTTTGGTTCGTCGTTATCATTGTAATATGTTTCGTATGTATTGTCTATTTACTTATTTGTCTTTATTTGTCTTTTTGTGTTTTTGGGACTTGTTAAATGTCTCTGTTTTGTCTTAGTAGGGTTTGTCTTTTCTTTTGTTAAGGGCCCCTTAGACAAGCACGTAACAAAATTGGTGTCTTCGTCTGGGATTTGTTCTCTGTTTTCGCTCAGGAACATTTTGTTAAATCCTAGACTAAAATAAAATAAGTTTTAGTCGACTGAAACTTGATAAGACGAAAATGAGTCTGGACGTGACTAAGATTAATAAAGACTAAAACGACTGCTGGATGCAAAGACTAGACTAAAACTAAAAGTCTGTTCTGTGTGGAGCAAATACTCTGACCTCCTGACCACACCCAGCATCACCGAGCCCCACGCTTTTTGGACTGTGAAAGATTCCAGGTTCAGTGGCGGTAGTTGTGGTGATGATTTTATAATCAAGAAGGTACAAGAAACACAGAATAATACATAAAAAATATGTAAACATGGTGCATACATGATAAGAAACATTCTTGTTCTGTTCTTAATGCTGATTTGGCTGATCCGGTCTTCCACCGGTGTTCTCCACCGCTGCTCTATGGAACTTTATGATGTTTTATTTTAAATTTAAAGCTCATTTGTTAAACTACACTCACATACTTACTACATTCTAGATTATATATGAATCTATATGATATTTCATGACAATATAATGTTAAGCGCCATTAAAGACCTTTTCTTCAGTATGAAAGCTCTGTAGTTTAACTCAGATCAGCCTGAAGATCAGAGGAGATAAGAACATTTCAGCAGACAACAACCCTGCCTGAATGAAGGGCGGACAGGCCTGTTCTTCTGCATTTTCGCATGGTGACGTGGATGGTGGACACTTTCTTTTCAGTTTATGACGCGTTGCGGCACTTTCCATCTCGTGCTCTACATGCAGCTGCAGCAACTTCCCTGGTGATAAGAACTTATTACACTGATAATAAACATTATTATTCACTCGTTCATTCTGAGTGCAGGTTTATGGTGAAGGTTTGTTTGAGAAAAGATGCGTGTTTACTGCCTGTGCCCCTCGCGCACACACACACGTACACACACGTACACACACACACACATACACGTTGCAGAAGTCAAGCTGGAAGCAGAAAGCGTCTTGAACGTCGGCAGTATGTTTGATGGCTGGACGTCCCCTGTCCCTGTTTGGTAAAAGCTGCGCGGTTTTACGGCTGAGGAGGGGGAAGAAGGTATGAACTTTTACGCACCTTTACATTTGATAGGTTGGTCTTGTTGTTTTTGGAAAATCTGTTTACTCTATCCAGAAAATGTATTAGACCTGAGCGTGAAATATTGACTTCGTACTGAATGTCTTCTGCTGGCAATACTGCAGTATTTAGGAAGATAACTTCATTCCCCCTCCAACTTAACACAGGAAAGCGAACCACGAAGCTTCCGTTACGTCTCTCTCACACACACTTCAGATTTTTCCCCAGCCAGCCACCCACAAACAAATATGAAGGTCTTCAGATGGTAAAACATACAAAAACAAGAAAAGAATCTGATTTTAAACTAATGGACTTTTTTTAAAACTGTGATTAGAATACGGGGAATATTGAGAAAGTTTCTACATGCACTGAAGAAAGTTCGGTTATTAGGTGTGCCGGATTAGTTCAAAGACCAATTCTTTCTTGCATGTCCTCGCCCAAAGCTCACCCACACGCCCTACTTTTACTTCCCATTTACACCACTTACACCCCACAGATATACACTACACCCCTCACCACTTAAAACGAGCAGAACGTTCCAGAGTTTGACTGTAAACTGCAGGATTGCGTGATTGTGACTTTTAAATGGTGGTAACGGTGTCATTGTTAATCCTAAAGAAGGGGTCGGAGGTAAGGGAGGTGGTGGCCTAGCGGGTAACACACTCGCCCATGAACCAGAAGACCCAGGTTCAAACCCCACTTACTACCATCGTGTCCCTGAGCAAGACACTTAACCCTGAGTGTCTCCAGGGGGGGACTGTCCCTGTAACGACTGATTTTAAGTCGCTCTGGACAAGGGCGTCTGGTAAATGCAGGAAATGTAAATGTAAGGGAGGGAATTTCTCTCGTCTCGGCTCTGTAATGTCCATTATAAGGGGGGGGGGGTGCATCATTCGGCAGCAGGATGTTGGATGTGAACAGCGAGGAATAAAGTGCCGTGAACTTCCAGGTATTAATGTGTGTCTAGAGCTCTGGTGGCTTGCGGTAGGAATCCTTCATATTGTCCAGTGATGCAGCCACAGCGCAGGCGCAGGTGTAGAACGCGGTGAGGGTCGGTTGGGGAGGCACTGGGTGGAGGGTCAGAATCCATTTCTCTTTTCACCGCAGGTTTCCTACAATTTATCATCTTTATCTATAAAGACAATATAGGTTTCTAAATACATATCAAAATGACTATATTCAAAACACAAACCCGAAAGGTTGGGTTTGGATGGATTTAGTCTTGTTTTAATCGTGCTTTGCATGGAGCGGCCCAGGGTTCTAGACTGCTCTGGTGGCTCCTGATGAGTCCAGAGCGCCACCTGTCCGTCATTAAAGCCCCGCCCCCTAACGACCGGCAGGTGAAGGCGCGGCGACGCGTCTCGCTGCTTCTACACGTTCTTCAGGTCGCAGGTCAGTAAAAGTTTACTGAACTTTCAGAAACTCGCTTTTAATTCGTCTGTAAAGCCAGAGCCGCTTGGACTCCGTGAAGATTGTGCGGTTTCTGAGCTGCGTGTTTCCACGATCGCTCTGATCTGCGAATCACCTTCGAGACGCACAAACATCCGACCGAGAGAAGCGGGCAGGCGTCCGTCCGTCCGTCTGTCTGTCTGTCTGTCTGTCAGCGAGCGATGATTCGTGGCACTGCGCACATCCTGCACGTCGGCTGTCCGTCCGACGCGGGCTTGTTAGGCGGAACATATGGAAATGTGGAAACTGTGTGAGATGTTCCCTCAGTCCATCAGATCCTGAAGGTCTGCGCATTTTTAAAGATGCAGAAATTATAAAAAGGGAACACTCGGACCATCACCGCGTCCGCAGACCGCACACACACTGGCAGTAGCAGCCAGAGTCTCTGTCTTATTTAATTCTCTTATTTATCCCGCCATCGGACTCTCTGTAGAGACAGAGAGTCCCTATTGCCCGGTCCACGCCACTGTTACGCCATTAATTGTCAGATTGACACCTAATTTCCTGATCATTTTTAATTCGATTGGAAGATCAGCCGTTTATATTTGTGCGGGATAGTCGTCCGCGTTGAAGAGGTCTGCTTTATCGAATGAAAAACTTGCTCGGTGTCCACAGATGTAAAGACAAGATGCCGCGTGGAACGGGGCGTCTGTGGGAGCGAACGCGTCAGCGGAGCCGCCATCTTGTGAGGGGCTGGCGCTCCTTTTAAATGAATGAACGTCTATCAGGACCAGGGTGGAATCCAGGATTAAAGAGCCACAAACCGGCGAATTTGAGAGGCGATTTTTATTGTCTTGGTTCGTCAGGCATGTTTACGACAGAGCTGAATGAATTGATAGAGAAGCGTTTTTTTTTTTGTTTTTTTTTTTTACCTAAACTTCACTCCTACATGCAGAACAATGCAAATACAAAGGCTACAAAAATGGCAGCAATTTTTACTGAAAGACCCTGGCAGTCTTCATGATGAGCCTGGTAGCGTTATCACCCATACATTTATATGCACGTTTATCCAAAGCAACAGACATTTGTAAAGAACTATAGACAATGACTGTACACAATGGTTTTTACAGACAAGGAAATTACTTAATTTTTTTAGATTTAAGATGAACTTCTGAACACAGAAGTCTTCCCGTCTGCACTAAACATTGTGGTTGGTGGATGGGGTTGATGACGTCATGTCCCTCAACTTCTATAGGCTGCTCTCCTCCTGGTCCCGCCTCTCTCCTCCTCATTAGCATTTAAAGCTACAGACAGTGAAACAGGAAAATCTCATTGTGGGATTGGATCAAAGTGGCTGTGATTCTGCTTCAGATAATGTATTAGGGTAAACTAAGACTATACTTGAGGTCTTAGGGTCCCTTGTAACGCCGTTACTCGTCCAACACTGTGTGTGTGTGTGTGTGTGAGCGAGATACAGAGAGAGCATCATTAAACTACTGAATTGTGATAATGTGAAAGTAACTAAATGCACCTACTTCATGCATCCAGGTGCAGTCTGGAGATCTTCGCGAGGGCCTTGCGGTTCCTGCAGAGCGAAGTCTGTGGAAATTCATGCAGATGTTCTGTCATACCAGGATGTTCTTGAGAGTGAGAAGGATCCACAAGTTCCACTTTTTGCAGGTGATCGTGATGGGCCTGGCCCTGTCGGTGCTCATGGTGTGCTGGGATAGCCTGCTGGAAGCTGGACGGGATTATCACTATGATTTCATCAACAGCAGCCTCATGGTCACCCGGCAGGAGGCCCAGAGGTTCGCAAATCATCAGTATCTGATCAACCACCAGCAGAAGTGCTCTGATGAGGACGTCCTGCTGCTCTTGTTTGTGAAAAGCTCCCCGGCGAACTTCGACCGGCGGAAAGCCATCCGGGCGACATGGGGGAACGAGATGTACGTGGAGACGCAGCTGGGCGTGAAGACCAAGGTGCTGTTTGCCCTGGGCGTTTCTCCGCATCCTCACCCTCGGCGCAACAGGGAGGTCCAGAGACAAGTCCTCCGTGAGAACCAGAGGTACGGAGACCTGATTCAGCAGGACTTCATCGACACGTTCTACAACCTCACCATCAAGCTCCTCCTCCAGATCCACTGGAAACACGCCCACTGCAGACACGCCCGCTTCCTCATGTCTGCCGACGACGACATCTTCATCCACACGCCCAACCTCATCCGCTACCTGCAGGACACGGCCCGGGCGGGCGCGAGGAACTTCTGGGTGGGTCGGGTCCAGTACAGGACCGCGCCCGTTCGCCAGAAGGAGAGCAAGTACTACGTTCCCCCGGAGATGTACCCGTGGCCCATCTACCCCGACTACACCGCGGGCGCGGCCTACGTGATGTCCGGCGACGTGGCCTCCAGGATCTACCGCGCGTCGCTGCGCCTCAACGCCTCGCTCCACATCGACGACGTCTTCATGGGCCTGTGCGCCGCGGCCGCCGGCGTGGCGCCGCGCCCGCACTACTTCTTCTCCGGCGAGGGCCGCTCCCCCAACCACACCTGCCTGCACAGCCAGATGATCACGTCCCACGGCCACGTGGAGGACGTCCGGCAGCTGTGGGACGAGGTGGCGGCCGCCGAGGCGCAGAAGCAGGCGCCGGGGCTGCTGGGAAGGATCTACTGTTCGCTGGTCAAGCTGGGCTTGCTCTGCAGACCCCTCTACAACGGCTTCTCCTGCAGGATGACCACGCTTTTCTGACCCACTATGTTTTTATCATGATGAAGTATTTTAGAACTTTTTTTTAACATGCTGTAAATAAAATGTTTAGGTTTTTTTTAATAAAAACCGGTTTATCTCGTTTCTCTGGTTGAAACCCAACATGAAGACTCAACGTTGGTCTGACCAGGATCACCAGTGATGGATTTACTTGTACCACTTTGAACCAGGTGGAGGAACCTTGAGAGGAGCCCAGGCTGAGCCTGGTTGGAGGGGGAATGAAGTTATCTTCCTAAATTCTGCAGTATTGGCAGCAGAAGACATTCAGTACGAAGTCAAATTCGCTTATCAGATTAATGAGGATCATATTAGGATTTTCTGATGACAGGCGCTTCCGACCTCCTGGACTTCCCACTCATCATAAGACGGTTCGGCGGTGGAGATTGTGAAGAGCACCAAGTTCCTGGGTGTGAACAGTCGACGCCGCCTCACTGGTTTCCCCCACCCAACCTCACCACATTCCACAGAGGAACCGTGGAGAGCTTCCTGACCAGCTGCATCACTGTCTGGTGCGGCAACTGCAACGCTTCTGCCCGCGAGGGCCTACAGAGGATAGTGAGGACGGCTGAGAACATCGTTGGGATGCCTCTGCCTGCAGCACTCTTCACAACCCACACTCCTGCCCTCCAGGTCCTGCAGCCTCAGAGCCAGATCCACCCGGTTGAACAGCTTTCACCCCCCAGGCTGTCCGGCTCCTCAATACGTTGCCCTCAGGGTCACCTGAAGCTTTAAATCATCTGATCTTCATCTTAAAATTAAACTGACCATCAGTACTGCACCCTGCACTTTAATCTCTCACTACCTCACACGGTTCTACTGAGTTATTGCGATCATCACTACTATCATTACAGCACACGGCGATATTGGGGTCAGTGCTGCCCCCAATTTCCAAATTTTAATTCCAGACATCCGTGAAGAACTTACTGTGTATATTTGTAGATAAAAACCTTTTATTAAAGCGATCCGCTGACGTCGTGCACCGCTGCATTTTCATCACTTCATCCAGAATAAGAAATGCAGGTGGAAAGTATTCCCATTTCAGTAAGAGCAACTTGACTTCGTGTTTGTATTTTTAAATTCCCGTCGTGCAGACACACCATTACGGGCCCCGATTTGTGCACGAAAATGATCCTACACACTTCAGCTCCTCCAGGACCACGCCGATAAAACTTGATTAGAAGAAGTGTTGAGCTACGTTTGTACTTGTCTCTCCAGCAACTCCGTAATGAAGAACGGAGGATTTTCGTGCGTTTCAGGATGTATAAAATAGAAAAGTATGTGAGGCGTAGCACGTAATACGCAAAGTCTAGCTGCTCAATACGATCCTAAAATAATTCATAAAAAGGACACGGTCGCACATCATTAGCCAACGCGAGTGCGGCTGGCATTTTAAACCTCTTCTGAACCTGGGCTCTAGAGAAAATTCCCGAGAACGAAGACACCACGCCCAGACTGGATCAGAATTGGCAGGAAGCGCCAGGCGGACGCGTCCTCTTTTATTTACACATGGGTGACATTCTGCAAACATCACAAGTTTGGTGGCCCACTCCTTGAGGACTTCATGGAAGTACTTAAACACAGATATTCAATTAAAACATAACAAAAAAATATTAAAAAAAAAAAAAAACCTACTGAAAATAAATAAATAAATTAAAAAGTCCGACTTTGTAGACTTGATGCCGCACTTGTACCTTTTAGTCCACAAGTAAACGACCAATCGGTGAAGAACATCTAACACACACAGTGCGAGTGAACCAGGAAAAACGGAGCTGGTGTTCGGCACACTCCCATCGGCCCACGGCGCGTCTCATCCACAGCCGGCATCGAGGACAGGAAATAAGCGCAGCGCAAGCGAACATTTGGCAGCCACTCCCGCGTTAAGGTAATGAGAAGGGCGGGGCTTAAATCAGGTCAGCCACATTCATGGGCATCTCCTCCACCGTCGTGTTGTAGAACGTCTCGATGTCGCGAAGAATGCGTTTGTCCTCCTCGGTCACAAAGTTGATGGCGACGCCTTTCCTACCAAAACGGCCTCCCCGACCGATCCTGGAGGAGAAAGGCACCGGTAATATTTACATTTACAGCGTTTACCAGACGCCCTTATCCAGAGCAACTTACGGTCGGTAGTTACAGGGACAGTGTCCCCCTGGAGACACTCAGGGTTAAGTGTCCTGCTCAGGGACACGATGGTAGTAAGTGGGGTTTGAAGGCGAGTGTGTTACCCACTAGGCTACTACCACAGGTCAATAGCGAGGATGCCACGCCCACAGACACCCATTCCGGCTCACCTGTGAATGTAGTTCTCCCGGTTTGTGGGAAGGTCGTAGTTTATGACGAGGGAAACCTGCTGGACGTCAATGCCGCGTGCCTGCAGGAGGAGGATCGTAGTCATCATC
The DNA here is from genome assembly GCF_900700375.1 of Denticeps clupeoides. Lineage (NCBI taxonomy): Eukaryota > Metazoa > Chordata > Actinopteri > Clupeiformes > Denticipitidae > Denticeps > Denticeps clupeoides. The sequence goes on from NC_041710.1 coordinate 1,576,559, forward strand.
ATCATCCTCCTCCTCCTCCATCATCAAGCCGCCTGACGCTCACGAACGCGTCTGAAAACTCACCAGCAGGTCTGTGGTGATGAGGACTCTGCTGGACCCGGAGCGGAACTCCCGCATGATGACGTCTCGCTCCTTCTGGTCCATGTCTCCGTGCTTCAGTAAGAGGGGGAAAGGAGAAGAGGCTGAGCGCGGCTGCGAAGACGGGACGTGGCGGCGAAGGACCGCCACTCACCAGGGCCGACACGGTGAAGTCCCGGCCGTGCATCTTCTCGGTCAGCCAGTCCACTTTCCTCCTCGTGTTGAGAAAGATAACGGCCTGGGTGATGGTCAGGGTCTCGTAGAGGTCACATAACGTGTCCAGCTTCCACTCCTGCGCGAGACAAGACGCCCGGATGAGCGTCCCGAGGACGAAGGACATTCCAAGCGGGCAACGCCTCCAAAGCGGAGCCTGACCTCTCGCTCCACGTTGATGTAGAACTGCTTAATGCCCTCCAGCGTCAGCTCCTCCTTCTTCACCAGGATGCGGATGGGGTCGCGCATGAACTTGGTGGTGACCTCCAGGACGTCGGCCGGCATGGTGGCGGAGAGCAGGACCACCTGGGGGGGGGGACACAGAGGGGGTAAAAATTCCCGCCTCGTCAGGGTTGGTCTGTAGCCACCGGACATTAAGAAAGCGGCCCGGCCGGGCTCCGCCCTCGGCGCAGAGCCGTCTCTCTCCTTCCGTCGGGGACAGGACGAGCTGGGTGACGCGGTTTCAGCACAGTTCTGTACGGCGGAAGGGCGGAATGCCGCCACCTACCTGGATGTTCGTGCTCAGCTTCTGGAAAATTTCGTAAATTTGATCCTTGAAACCTCGACTCAGCATCTCGTCGGCTTCGTCCAAGACAAACATCTTGATGCACTTTGGTGCTACGAGACAACAAGATCCGTTCCAGAACATGGTCCACGTCACGCGGTCCCCGCTCGTCGGAGGTGGTGGTGGTGATACTCACACAGGTAGCGCCTGTTCAGCATGTCGAACACGCGGCCGGGCGTCCCCACCACGATGTGCGGCGCCTCGGCCTGCAGCTTCTGCATCTCGTTCCGGACGTTGGTGCCGCCGATGCAGGCGTGGCAGGACGCGCCCATGTAATCTCCCAGCGCCAGGATCACCTTCTGGATCTGGGGGACGAAAGGGGACCGCGGCGTGACTCCTTCCACCGAGTAAAACGCACCCAAGTTGAAATAAAACACAGAGCAGCAGCCGGAGGTTCCACGGTGACAAGGAAGAACCGGCTGCTGGCCGAGCGTGATCAGCAGAATTCATGTTCTCTCCAAGACAAAGTCAGTCCCGAAAGATGGTAAACCATCACGTCACACTCGGCCTAGTCTAGAACATTCAGCGACAGGAAATGCATGACTGAGCAAAGCAGAGAAGATGAAGGAGGAGGAGGAGGGGAGTAGTACCTTTGAGAACGGGTCCAAATATGCCGCCTTGGTCTAAACACACTTAAGGTTATTGCGACCTCAGGTGCAGCATACCTGCTGGGCAAGCTCTCTAGTGGGAGCCAGGACCAGAGCCTGGGTCTCCTTCTGCTCCATTCCCAGCTGCTGCAGGATGGAAATGGCGAACGTGGCGGTCTTCCCGGTGCCGGACTGCGCCTGGGCGATGACGTCGTAGCCTGCGGAGGAACGGAGCCGACCGGTGAGCGCCGGCGTCCGCGCCGGGGAACCGAGGAGCACGCCGCGAGCGTGATCAGCACAGTTAAACGTTCTCTCCAAGACGTGGTCAGTCCCGAAAGATGGTATACCATCACCTCACCGCCGCGACGCTGCAGCGCCACCCGCAGGAACTCACCTTTAATGCAGGGAATGATCGCCCGCTGCTGGATGGCGGACGGCTTTTCAAAGCCGTACGCGTAGATCCCCCTGAGGAGGGTCTCCTTCAGGTTCATGTCGTCGAAATTGTCCGTAATCTCGTTCCAGTTGCTCTGCAAGAGACGGGGAGGAACAGGTCGACGGTTTCACTTCCAGGGTGCACAGGAGAACGCAGCTTCGGGTCTGCATGTGATAGCCGGAATTCATCGTTCTAAACCTGATCATTTTCAGATTTTCACTCGATTACACGAAGGTCCCCTGACATGAACTTTTTTTGCTTTTATATGAATCTTAGAGGGTCTTAAGAGATAAGGGGAGGTAACCTTTCCCCTGTTGATGTCATAAGGGGACAAATTCCAGGTCCGACCGACTGAGCTGCCGCTCTCTGAACGGTGAAGCAGAATGAACAAGAACAAGGCGCACTTTACGCCCATCGCCACTGCAGGACCAGGGGAACTCGTATTAGTGTCGAATCATCTCACGGTCACATGTTCACGTGAGGGGACCTTCATGTCACGTCAGGGTTGGTCTGTAGCTCTGCGCCTCGGAGCCACGGCCACCGGACATTAAGAAAGCGGTCCGGCCGCGCTCCGTTCGCGGCGCAGAGCCGTCTCTCTCCTTCCGCCGTGGACTCTGCTGGCACGACCGGGTCAGACAGGACAAGCTGGGTGACGCGGTTACAGCACAGTTCTGTACGGCGGAAGGGCTCGTACGCATGACACCCAGACCACGGGACCTCACCTCAATGACACCATCGGGCTCCATCCTGTCCGGGCCGCCATGGTCTCGGTCTCTTGAGCTGTAAACAGACGCAAAACACATGAAACGCCGGAAGTAAAAGGAGCAGAACGGGAGTATAGGGTGGTGGTGGTAGCCTAGCGGGTAACACACTCGCCTATGAACCAGAACACCCAGGTTCTAACCCCACTTACTACCATCGTGTCCCTGAGCAGGACACTTAACCCTGACCGTCCCTGTAACTACTGACTAAGTTGCTCTGAATAAGGGCGTCTGGGAACTACTGTAAATGTAAAAAGTGTTAAATGTAAAGTGGGGGGAGGAGGCCGCCACGTGGCCTGCAGCCGCGAACACGTTGCCAAACAGAACCGTTTCACCGCGTAACGACGCATGTGACGAATAAAAGATGCGAGATCGGGCCCCACCAACGCCGAGTCTGTAAGCTAAGTCCCGAGTCCACGCACCGGGACGATTCCACGCTCGCGTTTTATTCACAGTCCACCGGCCGTGGCGTTAGCCGTTAGCATCCAGCGACGGCCGTCGGAGGCGAGCCCGCTAACCGCGAAACCGACACGCCGCTGCAATAAAAACAATAATGTGCAATAAATCGTCTGATTTTATCGGCGGCGTTTTAACGGGAATTTCGCGGCGGCCACGTGCGGACGGGTCCGGTAAACGGCGCGCAAAAGCCGCATGCGGCGTCTCGTAGCAGGGACTGTCTCTTATTTCATATATATTCTTAAAATCGCTCAGAGCAAGGAAACGTCTTAAATACCTGTTATATTCGGCAGAACCACCTGACATGATCCACCCGCGGCTCCTGCGGCCAAACAGAGAGAGACGGCGTGGCGGCGCGGCGCTTTTATCCGGCCGGGACTACTTCTTTCAACGAGCCCCCTCGGAGCCGCTCGCAGTGCTCGTCGGCCTCATTACTGCACATAATAACTCACATACGAACGAAATAAGTATCAGGCAAAACACGGGCCGACGGGTGCCGTCGTAAAAAACGCACGCAACGTGTTTGCGCCCGGCGCAGAATAATTCTACGCGGACTACATGGTCAGGCGGAGGGATATTGCAGCAGCGTGGGACGTGTCGCGTTGCTACGGGGTCTCCCGGAGCCGGAGATGGCCGAAGCGCGTTTATCCGAAATAAAACAGGCCAGCGTCGCGCCGGAGGGTTTTTATTTAAACCAGATCGGACTGTTCGCGTTAGTTATCGGTGCCACGGTTCGGTTACTCGCGCTGTTGCGATGGTGACGGGGGAGCCGCGCGCCGCGCGCGCCAGCTTGAACTGCGCATGAGCGGAAGCGGCGGCGCGCGGGCCAGAGCGGAAGAGGGCGGCCGAAAGTGACAAACATGGTGGGGACGTTTTTTTTTTTTTTCGTATTTTTCTGCCTCTCCGTCGCGCCTCTGAGCCGCGGTGGCTCCGCGAACCGGGTCTCACCCTGTCCGCTCTGTTCCTCCCGAACCAGAACAAGCTGAAGTCCGGTCAGAAAGACAAAGTCCGCCAGTTCATGGTCTTCACCCAGTCCAGCGAGAGGACGGCGCTGAGCTGCCTGACGCAGAATGACTGGAAGCTGGACGTGGCCACGGACAACTTCTTCCAGAACCCCGACGTGTACGCGCAGGCTGCGCGGCTGGACCGGAAGAAGCTGGAGCATCTCTACAGCAGGTACCGAGGTGAGAAGGTGGGGCTCGTAGCGTCGTTGCTTTCACGCACTGTGCGCGCCCGGCTTCCTGCATGAAACGTCTTCCACAGACCCGCAGGACGACGGCAAGATCGGCGTGGACGGCGTCCAGCAGTTCTGCGACGACCTCGGCCTCGACCCCGCCAGCATCAGCGTGCTGCTCATCGCCTGGAAGTTCCGCGCCGCGACCCAGTGCGAGTTCTCCAGGCAGGAGTTCATGGAGGGGATGGCGGAGCAGGGGTATGTCTTATTACGCCCGTAATCACTTACTGTTGACACCCCAACACACTTGACCCTTCTGCACACAAGGAACAACTCCAGGAGAGAGAGAAAGAAGGTGGCAGTGGTGGCCTAGCGGTTAAGGAAGTGGCCCCGTTGCCAGTTCGAATCCTGATCCACCAAGGTGCCACTGAGCAAAGCACCGTCCCCACACACTGCTCCCCGGGCGCCTGTCATGGTGCCCACTGCTCACTCAGGGCGATGGGTCAGCACCGTGTGCTGTGCTGCTGCATATCACAATCACTTTAAAGAAGGGAAGAAACATTGGGAAGGAGTGATACAGGAACCAGGATGTAGAGTAACTCGGATTAAACCCGGGTGGCTGGGACTGAGTGGTTATGGTAGATGTCCGTGTCCCCCGGTGGACCACCTAGGACAGCCTAGACGTGAGACGAGCATCGTGGTACCTGGGTGTTTTAAAAAGACGCGCCTTTAGTCTGAACTTGAATATTGGGTTCCGAGCATTACTAGGACGAGAAAGAGACAGAGTGAGTAAGAGTCTGGAGTCTTGTGATAAGCGGGTGTAAAACACGGTGAAACGTGTCCTCGGTATTTAACCATCACCCTTGGTGACAGTGGGCACCATGACAGGCGCCCGGGGAGCAGCGTGTGGGAACTTTACTGGGCAGACGCTTTTTATCCAAAGCGACTTACAAGAGGACACCAGCAATTCTCATTCGGTTTCTATAGATTTTGAGCTACAAAACTAAGAGCCCTGATAAGGCCCAACTTGTCAGAAAAAGAACATGCTGGGAATAGTTATGTGCTAGACTTTTTTTTTTTTGTGTGTGTGTTAGATTTGTCTGAAATACTTTTTGAACAAGTGGGTTTTCTGCCGCTTCTTAAAGGTGGTAGTCGTCTCGGCTAGTCGAATGGAGCAGGACTAGTTGTCCCACCAGCTGGGGACAATAAAGGAGAACAGAGTCGATTGGGATCGGAGACCCCGTGAAGAGGGAATTTTCAGTCTCGTTTCGTGTGCAGATCTGTATCTGTGTGCGTGCAGGAGTGTATCTGGCTAGTAGTGTGTTGGTGTAAGAGGGAGAACTTCCATTTACAGCCCTGTAGGCAGCATCAAGGATTTAAACTCGATGCGAGCAGCTACCAGGAGCCGGTGGAGAGAGGTGAGAAGAGGCGGGACGTGGAGGTATTTTGGCTGGTTGAAGATGAGACGGGCTGCCATATTTTGGACCATCTGGAGGTTTTATGGTGACTGCAGAAGCTCCAGCCAGGAGAGAGTTACTATTGTACTATTGTAGGACGGAACTCTGTTAACAAGCCACTCAGGTAACCGGGGGCCAGTCGGTGTTGAGCCGTGTGGGTTAGCATTTTACATTTATGGCATTTAAAAGATGCCCTCATTTAGGGGACCTTACAGTCAGAAGTTACAGGCACAGTCCCCCCCCTGGAGACACTCAGGGTTAAGTGTCTTGCTCAGGGACACGATGGTAGTAAGTGGGGTTTGAACCCGGGTCTTCTGGTTCATAGGCGAGTGTGTTACCCACTAGGCCACTACCAGCCTACCACCCTGTTAATAGACGAGTTTTATAGTCTCTGCGGTGAGGACTGAGAGATGACGCCGGGCTTCCGGTAAGTAGAGTGTTGCGGTGGTCGACCCTGGACATCGTACACGAGTGTCCGTCTTAGGCGTGAATCCCGTCTGTTTCCTGCGCAGATGCGACAGTGTGGAGAAGCTGAAGGCGCAGCTCCCCAAAATGGAGCAGGAGCTGAAGGACCAAGGACGGTTTAAGGAATTTTATCAGTTTACATTTAACTTTGCCAAGAATCCGGAGCAGAAGGGCTTGGGTACGTACCGCCGCGTTACCATGGTGATGTCTGTGATGTTTGTCTGTAATGGGGTCCCGCGCTTCACTGTGTGCTGCAGATTTAGAAATGGCCATCGCGTACTGGAATCTAATACTGGCGGGAAGGTTTAAATTCCTCGACCTGTGGAACAAGTTCTTATTGGTAAGTTGCTGCTCCTGAAACGATGATCACGTTCTTGTCGGTGCCATGCAGACCAAACGTGTGTGTGTGTGTGTGTGTGTGTAGGAGCACCATAAACGATCGATCCCCAAAGACACGTGGAACCTCTTATTAGATTTCAGCGCAATGATCACCGATGACATGTCCAATTACGACGAGGAAGGTGGGTTTTACGTGAACACACAGAAGATAGTAATAACGTCACATACGTAACATTCGAACCATGAACAGGGTTCCCACGGTCAGGGAATTTTGTTAATAGCATATGGTGCAGTAGCCCGAACCCGACGTGTATAGGGGTGGGAGTTTCACGCATTAATTGCGATTGAAAAAATCGCACTTTGCATTTTAACTTCTGCCAGTGCCATTTTCCTAGTAGTCCAATCACATTGTCTCACGCATTTCGACAAGTTCACACGCCACTCGTGGCGTTCCTCGCCGTTTACCACGCGGAAACTCCCACAGAATTCAGTCTGTCAGCAAGGCGCGCACTGGATTATGGGATTGCGTTCTGCAAAATAATTGAAGCACCTTTTATGTTTTTTTTTTCTTCTTTTTTTTAAAGAAGAAAACTGCACTTTCTGTAATTTTTTTGTTATTTAAAGGCAGTAGCATTCTGAAAAAGTAGTACTTAAAGTTCTTAAAATAGCCATATTTATTTTAACTCAATTTTAGAGAAGGATACGATTTTTGTTGCTGTTTGGAATTAGTTGCTGTCGCCAACTAAAACCCTTTAAAATAATTCTGCTTTAGGGCATATTTGTTTGTTCTATTAAATACGTTTAATTGAGATTATTATTAATTACAAAGCCTCTAATTAATTTGATTAAAAAAAAAAAAACGAAAAGATTTTAATTGAGTCCTACCCCAGGGACTTATGTGTCTTGTTCCCAGTGAGGGTTTTTGTTTCGCTCAAAACCTCTCCCGTCCCAAGTGTCGAGATGCGCCCTTACGCCTGTTAACGTATCAGACGTGTCGGGCGAGTGTAAGTTTTTCAAAAACAGTGACAGGAAATGTAGTTTTGAATTCTATAAACCGTTTAAATGGCTTTTTCTGCTCAGCACCCAAACATTGTATTGGACGTTTATACGGAAGTTCATGGAAATCCTGCTTTGTAGTCAGGGAAAGTCATGGGAAAGTCATGGAATTTTAACTCTGGCTTGGAGTGGGAACCCTGAAAAGCTGAAAAGGACTAAACGGATTTATAATCTAGGACACAGAGTAGCCACAATAATGCAAAGTGATCTGGATCATTTATTTTAGTTATAAACCCTCAATTAATCCTGTTAACAGTCTACATACAGGGATCACCAAGAATATTCAACATTCCTAGACCCGACACCTGCCAGTATGTCATAATCTCCCATAATCTCTCCCATTTAACCTCAGGAGCGTGGCCGGTTCTTATCGACGACTTTGTGGAGTTCGCCAGGCCGTACATCGGGACCAAGAGCACCGCTGTTTAAGGATCTCGGACCTTTTCGAGGAACAGGCGAACCGAGTACAGAGAACTGAAGCGAGATCTGAACTGCCTTTCCAACCCTCAGGACAGAGACGCGTACAAAAGCGCGAGGCTTTGTGGAAAGAACATCTCTTCTTCAGTCTTCTGGTGGTTTGGGGCTTCTGGACACGCTGCTCACCTGGGACCATGGCGCCATCACCAGCGCCCCCCATACCAGGGCCCCCGCCCCACCTGGGAATGTTCAAATTTTGTGGCTTATTAAAACCTTGTTTTATTACCCCATACATTTAAGTTGTATAGCAGGAGCACGTTTGTCAGACAGCTGCTGTTTTCTGTTCGATTTATGGTGATTTCGTTGTTCCACTTCTCTTGTTACTTGGAAAAAAAAAAAGAAGCTGTACGGCATCGTTGATGGAACTCTACAGGTCGGTGAGACGTGACCTATCAGCAAGTCGCGTCCTGGCGACTGAAGGTCGCTACGTCTTTCCACGCGATCCGTGATTTGCATGGATCATTTGGTCCAGTACTTTCTTTGTAAAACCGGGCCATGCCCATGACGTATGTGTGAGAAATAGTATATATGTTTGATGAAATTTGTTTCCTCTCATAAAAGTAAAACATGAAGTGACTTTGTGTAGTGGTCTTATAAACGATCATTTCAGGGGCTTCGTCTGCAGCTTTCTGGATGCGGAGGCTCTGATTGTGCGGACTGTCACCTTATTCATTTACATTATTTACCAGACAGCCGTATCCAGAGCGACTTACAGTCAGTAGTTACAGGGACAGTCACTCAGGGTTAAGAGTCTTGCTCGGGAACAAGATGGTAGTAAGTGGGAATTGAACCCGGGTCTTCTGGTTCATAGGCGAGTGTGTTACCCGCTAGCCTACTAACACCCTGAACCATATTCTCTCTGGGCATAAAGGAGCTTTTACCTACATCATGTAAATAATGGAATGCAGTCGTTTTTAATAATTTGTAGTTACTGGTTGCACGCCGACCATTATCGCTCGTTCGTGAGCAGCTGACTCTTCACTCGACACTGATTGGTCGTACGTAAATTTTCGTCGACGCTCATTGGCTGTACGTGGCCCTTGCTTGATTCTTATTGGTTGGCTGCAAGGACGCGTTGCCGCCCCCTGACGCGGTTGCCTAGTGACGCGTGTGGAAACACTGCGGTTAGTACGTTCGCTTCGCAGCGCTTTTCAGTATAATTTCGACGCGCGAAAAATGTCCGTCGCGGGTTTATCCGAGCTGTCCTGGGACGCCGGCTTCGCCATCCCCGTGGCCAACTCGGAAAATAAACTACTGGAAGATGAAGTGAGTTCGTGACAAACATCTTCATTCCATTTTTTTGCACGTTGTTGTTTCATGTTAATATGTGTTAAACGTTGAACAGATCACGAGAAAACAGCGGGAAAAATCCCGAAAGGACAACAGAGTGGCGGGATACTCAGAGCGCGTGCACGCGCTCACCGAGCACCTGAGGAACGTGCGACAGGAGGTGACACACGCACAGGTATACACACACACACCGACACACAACACACACAGGTATACACACACACACCGGTATGCACACAGTTATACACACACACAGGTATACACACACCGACACACACCGACACACAACACAGGTATACACACACACACCGACTCACAACACACACAGGTATACACACACACACCGGTATACACACAGTTATACACACACACAGGTATACACACACCGACACACAACGACACACACACACCGGTATACACACAGTTATACACACACACAGGTATATACCCACACACCGACACACAACACACACAGGTATACACACACACACCGGTATACACACAGTTATACACACACACAGGTATACACACACCGACACACACCGACACACAACACAGGTATACACACACCGACACACACACACAACGACACACACACACCGGTATACACACAGTTATACACACACACAGGTATATACCCACACACACAGGTATATACCCACACACACACCGACACACAACACAGGTATACACACACACCGACACACACACACACACCGGTATACACACAGTTATACACACACCGACACACACACACACACAGGTATACACACACACACCCACACAGGTATACACACAGTTATACACACACACACAGGTATACACACACCGACACACACACACAGGTATACACACACCGACACACACACACACAGGTATACACACACACAGGTATACACACACCGACACACACACACAGGTATACACACACACACAACGACACACACACACCGGTATACACACAGTTATACACACACACAGGTATACACACACCGACACACACACAGACACCGGTATACACACACACTGACACACACAGTTATACACACAACACAGGTATACACACACACACCGACACACACACACACACACACACACACACACACACACCGGTATACACACAGTTATACACACACCAACACACAACACAGGTATACACACGCACACACCGACACACACATACACAGCTATACACACACCGACACACACACACACACCGACACACAGTGCTACTTCAGTAGACATACAATCATCTTCATCAGTGAACAGAACTGACCTGTGTGTGTGTCGGTGTGTGTGTGTGTGTGTGTGTGTGTGTGTGTGTGCGCGCGCACTCAGGTGCTCGACAAAGCCCGGGAGAAGCAGACGGACTCTGAGACGCACTGTACTGCCCTGGACGAGAGGGAGAGGGGGCGGCTTCATCAGGGTGTGGTGCAGATGAAGAAGGAGCTACAGGCCCTGATGGAGAAGAAGACCAGTCAAGAGGTTCTACATTCACCCACACAAGAGATCCCAGATTAGACAAACCGTTTCAGATTAAATTATGGAATATCTGTACCTGTATTCCGACAAATTCCGTTTTTAAATTTGGGTGTTTTGTGATGGTCAGGACCAGACCTTTAAATCCGCACAAAAGCTGGACACGCTGAAATGCCAGATGAAATGGGATCAGCAGACGTTGGACGCCTGGCTGGACGAGTCGGCGCGCAGAGACGAGGACACCATGGCGATCATCAAGTACGCCCAGCAGGAGGAGAGCAGGATTCGGGTGAGCAGCACCTGCAGGATGAAACGCAGCTGCGCAGAGTGCGAAGACATGGAACGTTGTCTCTCCTACAGGATCTGACTCTGGCCGTGGAGAAGAAGAGTCTGCAGTGCAGCCAGAAGAAGAAGGTCCTAGATAACCATCTCACTGAAACCATGGCTGCTCAGGTGATCAGGAGACGTAATGACAATATGGAACGTGCCGGCTTTAACGTTGTTCTGCTCCAGCTGAATGGTCCTCTTGGAACAGGTTGCTTTAGATAAGACGGTGGAGAACATGCGTCAGGCACGCATGGAGAGGCAGGATCTGATCTCGCAGTGGGAGAGTCCCGTCCTGGAGATGAGGAAACGCGATCAGGAGATCGAACAGTGCACACAGGTCTCGTCTCCACACCATGAGACATCAGCAGCAGCGTGGAGGTTCTCGTCACTTCCTCTGGTCTTCTATTGCAGCTGCTTGCCCAGGTGAATCAGGAGAAGAGAGAGAAAACGGACCACATCAACGAGAAGAAGGACTTCCTGGAGAGCGAGGTGCAGAACAACAAGGAGTTTGAGACCAAGATCACGAAGGCGGAGCGGCTGAGCTCCCGCCTCCGGCAGCAGCTCCAGGCGCAGGAGAGGAACCGCGGTCGACTCCAGGACGAGGTGATGCCACCACGCACTGCGCGTCACTTAAAGCCGCTCCGTCACCACTGCGCTGGGCAGCTGGAGGCAACCGGCTGTTTGCTTGTGTTCAGCTGGAGAGCCTGAAGGGCGTGGTGGGCCGCGCAGCTCTTGACGTGGACGCCGCCCGGTCCCAGATGTCCAGCATGAAGAAGGACGCGCAGGACAAGAGCACCAAGTAAGACCCACTTCCATTTTCACTTCTATCCAGCTCAAGCTTGATGAATATATGATTTCTAACATCTCCAGTTCTCCTTGCTGTTTAAGTGTGAGGTGCCATCAGGAAGCATTATTATTCCACTATAAGAATAATTATCTACAGAGGTTCGTCATCTACAACAGCTTCAGTGGTTCTCGGCTGGAGAAGGTCCACTGTCAGACAGAGATCTGACCTGAATGTGGGGTTTTTACATCCGCAGATGAAGCTTCCTTTGAAGGAACCTGACTGATTTGAAGGTTCCCAGGGCTCATGTGTAGAACATCTTATGACGCTCTGTCTCTCCTCAGAGTGGAGGAGGTGCGGGTGCAGAACGCAGCGCTGGAGGGGAAACTCGAGGCCCTGATGCAGACGGGCGTGAGCAAGGAGGAACGTGCCCAGCAGATGGAGCTGCTGCTGATGGACAAGGAGCGGAGGGTCAAAGTGAGACGTCTCCATAGCCGTGGAGTAGAGATTATACGTGTGTGATGGTGTGTTGGTGTCATGCTCTCCTTGCCTCTGACCGGGGTGTTCGTCAGGATCTGGACGTTGCGCTGCAGCGCCAGCGGGAGGCGCTGTTCCGCAAGACCCAGCAGCTGCAAGTTCTGCGCCAGCAAGAGAAGGACATGAGCGGTCAGCTGTCCGCCAGCCGCGTGGTTCTGACCAACCTCACCAGCCGCCTCCGCGCGCTGGACCTCAAAGCCCTGAAGCAGGAGGAGATCATCTACAACCAGGCAGGGACACACACACACACACACACGCACACACGCCCGCCCGCCCCTGCAGTGGTCAGAGACGCGAGCCTGACGCCTGTAACCGCGCTCCGCCCGTCCAGGACTTCCAGATCCAGCTGCTGGAGAGGAAACGGTCCCGCCTGCAGGGCGAGACCAACGCGGGGGAGAAGAAGGTCCTGGAGACCAGGGTGTCCGAGCTGAGCAGCGCGGTGGACGACAAGAGGAGGACGCTGTCATCAAACCACAGTCTGCTCCGGAAGCTGCAGGTCACGCCACCCACCGTCCTCCTGTAGTCCCGTGTGTGTTATTTACAGTAAACAGGACACGGAACGTCACTGCTGAGTGCGGCATCAACAGCGAAGCCGGTTCTACTGCTGTTTTATCATCAGATAGTAAAGGAAAGTAAATTTGTCCTCTGCATTTAACCTGAGTGAGCAGTGGGCAGCCATGACAGGCGCCCGGGGAGCAGTGTGTGGGGACGGTGCTTTGCTCAGTGGCACCTCAGTGACAGCCCGGGATTCGAACCGGCAACCTTCTGATTACGGGGCCGCTTCCTTAACCGCTAGGCCACCACCGCCCGGTGTAAAATCAGATGTAAAATACTCACATTTTGGGTGATAAATCCAGCATTTTGAGGTGAAATGTTCCACATTACTTGTTTGGAGATGATTAGACGTTCTAATAATAAACGTTTGTTCAGGATATATCATGTAAGATGTGAAGGGATGAAGGGATGAAGGATGTTGATCCTCCCCCCCGTTGGTCCTCAGGATGGTGTTCGCCATGTCATGAGGAAGATGGAGAGAACCGGAGCACAGAAGCAGGATCTGACCACCAAGAGCAAGGAGCTGAACCTGTACATTGACGCCTCGCAGAAAGAGCTGAAGACGATGAGGCAGAGGAACCAGGTAGGAACAGGCAGATTCGTTAATAAAGACCCGATGCCGCTCAATTGTATTAAAGGAGTTCGCCTCGTTAATCACTTGTAGGACACCATGGTGGACGGCAGACTCCTGAAGCTTGAAGTTCAGCATCTGAGAGACCTGCTGTACGCCAGAGCCGATGGGGTTTTATCCCTGGAGACGCAGAGGCTGCAGCTACAGACCAAGATGAAGGAGAAGCACGTGGAGGTGCGGCTTCACTGTGACCTGCTGACCAAGCAGAGCAAAATAACCGAGCAGGAGTGCCAGGCTCTCAGGTGAGACAGCGAGGCCTTCAACAGGTCCTCAGGTTCATCAGCAGCTTCATACAGATGACGTTAACACCGAATTCCATTCAACTGGACATTTAGTGTACTGATGGAATAAAAACCCAAGAATAAAATAAATAGACAGAATAGTGAATACTCCAGGACTTCTGAGGGTGGAGAATGAAATGCTAGATGTTAGATGTAGAAGTGAAGATGTCATTGGAAGGAAGATGAATTCCAGATTTTAGTGTATTTGAGAGGGGAGCTTTGATATTAGTGTGTGTGTAGAGTCAAAGGTCATCTGACCTCTCAGCCATGCACCACTGCAATGCTTCACACGTTTGGAAGCCATGACGGTCGGTGGGGATCATGTTTTAGGGGAGGGGCGGGAAGCATGAGAAACGGGAGGTAACCTTTCCCCTTATGATGTCATAAGGGGACAAATTCCAGATCCGACCGTCTGAGCTGCCGCTCTCTGAACGGTGAAGCAGAATGACCAAACGCTCTTTACACCTATTGCCATTTCTGGCCACTGCAGGACCATAGACAGGCTCAGGGAACTCGTATTAATGTTAAACCATCTCAGTGGACCTTCAAGAAATACATCTGATTAACACTGCCTGTTGCCCTCAGAGCTGAAGTTCAGGAGCGCATGGCTAAAGTAGACAAAATGGGGAAGCGATACGAGTCCCTCATCCTGACAGGCCCTGATTTGGAGGAGGAAAGGTCCCAGGCCTACTATGTTATTAAGGTCAGAGGTCAACTGTTTCCAACAGCGATCCTTCATTGATGAGTCTAATGCATCAACGTTCCTCCCGTCAGGCAGCTCAGGAGAAAGAGGAGCTCCAGCAGAATGGAGACGAACTGGAGCGTAAAATGCGGAAGGCTGAGTTGGAGATGCGAGCTCTGGAGAACACGCTGCATGTGGTCAACAGCCGGAACACCTCGTACCGCCAGTCCTTCAGCCAGGTCACCGAGTCGAGTACGTCTCCAACATCTGAACGTGGTCACACCCACAGGGGATCCTGGGTAATGGCCGGAGGTGGAGGTGTGTGCGAGGGATTATAATCTATGTTTGGGTGTGCAGGTGAGGAGTTTCAGCAGATGCTCTGGCTAGAGAAGCAAAAGGAGGTCATGGAGGAGAAGGTGAGGCTCAAGAGGAGACATTTGCGAGATCTGCAGGACGACGTTCAGGTAATGTCACAGGAAAACAAAACTTCTGGCAAATCAAATAACTTTTACTGCCACATGTCATTAGTGCAAGGGGAGTTGTGGGTATATCATGGTCATTTTCTCCACCCAGGGAATGACTTCCACCCTCAGTGTCTTGGAGTTGGATGAGGTGGAGCTGAGGGGCCGGGAGGAGACCATGCAGTCATCCGTCCTCGCCATCAACAAAGAGCTCTTCACCCAGAGAGAGAAGCTGCAGAGGGTGAAAACGCAGGTTCGCCAGGACACCTCAACCCCAGCATGACGTGGGGCTCTCCACCACGGGGCGCTCATTCCAGATAGTTCCACACTCAGGAAAACCATATGTCCCATGTGCTTTTCATCTGCTTTATTTGTATTATTTCGTATACATTCACATAGTTATCCTTTTCAAACTCCCATTTTAATCTCACTGCAGTCCTCCAAAATCACCAAGGAAACCAAACAGGAAATGTTTCAGGAGCGTGACCTCCAGCTGTGGGAGCTGAAGGAAATTCACAGGACCATCAACAGCAAGCTGCTGGAAGCCATGGAGCAGAACCCTGTGCTCACAAACACTCTGCAGGTGTACTTTGCTCAGGTACAGCCATCAGTCTTACGTTTGGTGGAATTTTTTATTTTTTAATCTGATGCGGGGAGCAGATACAGGAAGCCAGCGGAGGGAACGCAGCAGTGGAGCAGTGTGGGAGAATTTGGGAAGGTTGGAATCAAGTTGTGCTGCCGCGTTCTGGATCAGCTGGAGAGCTCGAGTAGTTCTAAGAGGAAGACCAGCCAGGAGTGAGTTACAGAAGATCCAGTTTGGAGATGACCAGAGATTGGACAAGTATCTGAGTAGCCTGTGTTTTATAAAAATGGACAAATCGCGTTGACAGGAGCGGGAGAGATTGGAAATGTGAGATGACTAGGACAGGGAATTGTCCATGGTTACCCCAAGATTGGACAATTTTTCCAGGGAGATTTTGAGACCCTGTTGTGAAGAGAAATCAGCAGGAATGAATAGCAGGTCAAGTTTCAGATGTAGATCTGACATTCTAGGATTTTAGAGAAAATAAAGTAGGAGAGAAACTGATCTAGAATTGGAAATAACTGAGGGACTGAAGGGGAATTTGTTAAAAATTATAATTAATGATGAATGGTCATGGTGGTGAATGACTAGCAGATTTTTTCTTCAAAAAGATGGCAAGGTATATGTATGGAGGAAAAGATGTGTCATTTGAATGGATCTTGGATGCAAGTATTAAATTTACAATCTTCTCTGGTAGACCCCTGACTATAGATGTTCTTGGCGACCTGTCTAGTCTTTGCAACAAGCTTTCATTTTAGTCTTTATTAGTCTTAGTCACATCTAGGGGTGCTGAAGTTAATTGTATAATCGATTCTCCTTGTGTTTTTTGACACACGTTGTTTTCTTTTCCACTTCATTGTGAAGGAAGTGTGTTCAAGGAAATAATGTCTTGTCAACAAAAATGAGACATTATCGCAACATGACCAGCATTTATGTTGTGTCTCCTCATTTCTTTTACATAATAAAGGTTAGAGGACAGACATTTCAGAAAACACTTGACACCGCAGTTGTGACCAACTTGACTTGTGTTCTGAAGGTCATTAAACCACCTGATGAGTTCAAACATCTGCATTGACACGCATGCCTGTACATGTACTGTATGTGTGTTGTGGTTGTAACTCCCAGGCCAACCTGCCTCTGCCAACTCCAGGATCCACTTTAAGTAGCCGACGGACTTCCAAGGCCAGTTCTGCTCGGAGCTCAGTTTCTCCCAGGTAACACATCACCCCACACACCTACAGCCGACTAAACACTCAAACACCGAATGTCCCGCCCACCTACAGCCGACTAAACACCCCGACCCCAAACGTCCCGCCTATACACCCGACTAAACACCCCGACCCCAAACGTCCCGCCTATACACCCGACTAAACACCCCGACCCCAAACGTCCCGCCTATACACCTGACTAAACACCCCGACCCCAAACGTCCCGCCTATACACCCGACTAAACACCCCGACCCCAAACGTCCCGCCTATACACCCGACTAAACACCCCGACCCCAAACGTCCCGCCTATACACCCGACTAAACACCCCGACCCCAAACGTCCCGCCTATACACCCGACTAAACACCCCGACCCCAAACGTTCCGCCTATACACCCGACTAAACACTCTGACCCCAAACGTCCCGCCTATACACCCGACTAAACACTCTGACCCCAAACGTCCCGCCTATACACCCGACTAAACACTCTGACCCCAAACGTCCCACCTATACACCCGACTAAACACTCCAACACCGAGCGTCCGGTCCACCTACAGCCGACTAAACACTCTGACCCCAAATGTCCCGCCTATACACCCGACTAAACACTCCGACCCCAAACGTCCCGCCTATACACCCGACTAAACACTCCGACCCCAAACGTCCCGCCTATACACCCGACTAAACACTCTGACCCCAAATGTCCTGCCCAGACACCCGACTAAACACCCCGACCCCAAACGTCCCGCCTATACACCCGACTAAACACCCCGACCCCAAACGTCCCGCCTATACACCCGACTAAACACTCCGACCCCAAACGTCCCGCCTATACACCCGACTAAACACTCTGACCCCAAACGTTCCGCCTATACACCCGACTAAACACCCCGACCCCAAACGTTCCGCCTATACACCCGACTAAACACTCCGACCCCAAACGTCCCGCCTATACACCCGACTAAACACTCTGACCCCAAATGTCCTGCCCAGACACCCGACTAAACACCCCGACCCCAAACGTCCCGCCTATACACCCGACTAAACACTCCGACCCCAAACGTCCCGCCTATACACCCGACTAAACACCCCGACCCCAAACGTCCCGCCTATACACCCGACTAAACACTCCGACCCCAAACGTCCCGCCTATACACCCGACTAAACACCCCGACCCCAAACGTTCTGCCTATACACTCGACTAAACACCCCGACCCCAAACGTCCCGCCTATACACCCGACTAAACACTCTGACCCCAAACGTCCCACCTATACACCCGACTAAACACTCCAACACCGAATGTCCCGCCTATACACCCGACCAAACAGTCCAACACCGAGCGTCCGGTCCACCTACAGCCGACTAAACACTCTGACCCCAAATGTCCCGCCTATACACCCGACTAAACACTCCGACACCAAACGTCCCGCCCAGACACCCGACTAAACACTCCGACCCCAAACGTCCCGCCTATACACCCGACTAAACACTCCGACACCAAACGTCCCGCCCAGACACCCGACTAAACACCCCGACCCCAAACGTTCCGCCTATACACCCGACTAAACACTCCGACCCCAAACGTCCCGCCTATACACCCGACTAAACACTCTGACCCCAAATGTCCTGCCCAGACACCCGACTAAACACCCCGACCCCAAACGTCCCGCCTATACACCCGACTAAACACTCCGACCCCAAACGTCCCGCCTATACACCCGACTAAACACTCCGACACCAAACGTCCCGCCTATACACCCGACTAAACACCCCGACCCCAAACGTCCCGCCTATACACCCGACTAAACACTCCGACACCAAACGTCCCGCCCACCTACAGCCGAATAAAACATCATGGATTTAACATCACACCACTACAGCCAAACTAACAGGCCAACACCAAACATGTAACCCATATACAGGCAATATCCACCTGTGTGCTCAGTATGATTTTATCACAGTTATAAATGATTAGGGCTGCAACTAACGATTATTTTAATAATCGATTAATCTGTCGATTCTTTTTTTATTAATCGTAGAATCGGATAAAAAACAGAAAAGCATTCATTTCCAATCCTTTATTCAAAAACAGAACCAAAATCATTAGAAAGTGCACAAACATGTTGCTCCTTGAGGTGTTAAAATATTTATAAAATAAAATAAAAATGGACTAACACAAAAAACATACACATGTATGCTTTACATCTGCCAAATATAGACTTTTTTTTTTTTTTTTTAAATAAAGTTCCACCTGAGCTGCCAGAACGATAAATCATTTATAAAAAAAAAAAGAACAATACAAATCAGAAAATTAACAGGATTTTTTTGAATGTCAGAACTTGTTCTCTACACTACACTGCAGTACTCGCACTCGCAGACGCACACACTCACAAACTCTCACACACACACACTATCTCTCTCTCAAGCTCACTTGAAGCTTATTCATTAAATTATTACCATCAATGTAGTAAGTGCAAGGTTCATTTATACACCACATTTAAACACATCTTAAGATGACCAAGTGCTATAAAATAACTTTAAAATTAAATTAAAAAGTACAACACACAAATATATTTATCAATAATAACCTATATGGGACAAAGCACAGAATATCCACTGCAAAAAATGCTTTTCTAAACTTTTCCTGTTTTCAGTCCAAATATCTAAAAAATCTTAAATCAAGATGCATTTACTAGACACATAAAATAGCATAAGAAATTGTCTTGTTTTCTGAAAAAACATCTCAGAATTAAGTGATTGCTTAAAACAAGCAAAATTATGTGCCAATGGGGTAAGAAATAATCTCAAACAGAAGTTTTAAGCATCACTTAATTTTCTCATAATCTTGATTTAAGATTTTTTTAGATATTTGGACTGGAAACGAGACAAAATTACTAGGTAAGAAAAGCTTTTTTTGCAGTGTAGCTATACATGACAACAGAAAAATGAATGGTCCAAAAAAGGCTAGTGAATAAAAACATGTCTTTAGTCTTTTAATGCAAAGTAACTATAGCACCCCTGCTTTACTACTGTTATTAACGCGCTAACGCTAACTTGTCATGCCTGTCAAGCTGGATAACGAGTAAACACCAGCACCAGGGACATTACGTTCCTCACTTCACAGCGGAACTAAAGTAGGATTCTGTAGTGACTTTTACCCTGCTGCTGAACTCCCTTCCTCCTCCTCATGAAACACGCGTTTCAGGTGCAGGATCATTGCCGTGGTGCTCCCGTGCCATGTTGCTTTTGCATATTTTCGTGCAGATTTCTCTGCCTCCGCCATGTATCTGTTCTCTACCTCCGCTCGGTTTTTTATTTTTGCTCCGCGCTGTCTATGAGGCGCCAAACTCTGCTAGTATCTGTGCGCGAGAGAGACCGAGTGTGTTCACTCCGCTCCGCGCTCAAATAACGAATCGATTAGGAAATTCTTTGCCAACTCTTTTAGTAATCGATTTTTATCGATTCAATCGATTCGTTGTTGCAGCCCTATAAATGATACAAGTTGAACATGGAACATCGTTAGTTCTGTGTGTCTGTCTGTCTGTGTGTCAGAGAAAGTGGACAGCTTCCTGAACAGCCAGTTATTCTCTGCCTAGGACCGTGGATCTGGGAATGGGCCTATCTGTGACCTCCCCTCCTCGGGTCATGCACCCCCCCAGCAGCAGCAGCAGCAGCAGAAGCAGCAGAAGCAGCCAGGCCAAAAGCCCTTAGAGGTCACACAGGGGTCACCTCAGCCTCAACTTTACTGTTTTTCTGTTGTTTTCTTTCTGTGTGTGTGTCATTTACTCATGAACACAATACGTAGCATTAAACATTTGCACAGAACAATCAGACCTTTCGTTCAGAGTGTAAATGTAGTGCGTAAACCACTGGAATGAGACTGAAGAAACCAATCACGCTTCACTAGAACCATCTGGGTGCTGTTGGCACAAAGATTTGTTCCTCGAGTCAAAATCTATATTTAAACACGGATTCCAGATGGTTCAGCTGCCCATCAACAAGCGAACATGACCCTGGTTCTAAATTTAGACAGAGAACATGAGTCATCATACAGGAAGTGCAGCAGACAGGTTGCGGTGACCCTTGACCTGTTGTACTGACCCTCATCACGGCCTCAGTGATATGAAAAAAATCTCGCCACTGAAACAGACGGCCTAGGCGGGGACTTTTTACGGTGGACTGGTGTTAAACGTTCCCAGATCCACATGGAAGGTGGGAGGCTGAAGAACCTCCAGGGCGATGGCTGCTGTGAGTAACTGCTGAGCAACTCTGTGTCATCTGTGTCACGGCTCTCAACCGGAGTAAAACCAGGGTGTGGATCTTGATTCGCAGTGGAGGAGAACCTTCGTCACTCAGCTCCTCGTGCCAGGAGATATCAGCCCGGCAGACGTCAGGAGCGGCGGATTCTGTCTGATGATAGTTCAGAACATGGAACTTTAACGTCGGTTGAGTCAGGAACATCTCTGAGCACTTCTGATGGCTCCCTGAGGGTTCTCTTACAGACCAGTGATGGTGTGACGCCAGCAGGAAACATACATTTACCATAAAACCACAAACGTATTTATTTAAAGAGTCCATACAACCAATCAGAAACCCACACATCATTCAAGAGCTTCACACACTCGCACACGTGCAAAGTTCACGATGAGAACTGGAGGAAGAGGAAAATCCTGAGTGGCGCAGAAGATGTCCTGAACCGTCCCTGAGTTCTTGTCACTTGGCTTTGCGCTCCGTCGGCTCCGTCAGGCAGCAGAAACACAGGATCTGAGTGTAGCGCGTGAACAGGGCTGAGACACACAGGGAGACAGGAGAGTAAATGTCTGGAGATGCAGCAGCCGGTCACGTGACCTGAGACGGTACCGTTGAGGCGCCTGACGAAGCCGGGCCGCCGCTCTGCCGGCAGGTAGATGCACAGGTAGTAGACGGGCACGGCGGACAGGGCGATGGCGATGCCGATGAGGGAGTTGAGCGTGTCGCTGTACAGCGGCACAATGACCAGGAACAGACTGCAGACGCAGTAAACGAAGGGGAAGAACAGACTGAGCTGCGGAGGACATACACACACACACACACACACAGAAACGGTTACATTTACAGCTTTTACCAGACGCCCCTTATCCAGAGCGACTTACAGTCAATAGTTACATGGACAGTCCCCCCCGGAGACACTCAGGGTTAAGTGTCCTGCTCAGGGACACGATGGTAGTAAGAGGGGTTTGAACCTGGGTCTTCTGGTTCATAGGTGAGTGTGTTACCCGCTAGGCTACTACCACCCCATACATCTGGTTATACAGCTGGTTACACAGCTCGACAGGGTTGCACAACGTCTTCTCACCTTGACGGGTCGGTGTCGGTCCGGCTGGGTCAGGCGCAGGTAAATAAGTCCCACCACAGACAGACCCACGAAGAACCAGTAGCTGAAGCTGAAGTAGCTGATGAGCTGAAACACGTCCTCCACACACAGGAAGATCAGTCCCATGAGCCCCTGCGGGCGCCCAGAGCGCGACACGGGTTAGAGGGCGCACGGTGCGCCGAAACTGACCCGAGGTCAGCGGGGAGCGGCACTCACGTTGAACAGCAGCGCGGGGACCGGCGTGTAGCGCTGGGCGTGGATCAGGCTCAAACCGTCCGGCAGGTGGCCCTCTCTTGCCCCCACGAAGAACAACCTGGCACAACAAGAGGCGTTACGGCGGTGGCCACGCCCCTCTGTACTGTTACCACAGTCCTAAATGATATTTTATGAGAAGTGTACTTCTGAAAAGTAAAACAGCATCTCATTCCACCGTTCGGAGGCGGAGATACCTGGACGCAGCAATGATGGAGGCATTGAGACCCCCGTAACACGACATCGCCACGGAGATGGGGATAATCCAGCTAAATGGACCCAGGACCTCATTCCCAAACGTCTGTAGACGCAGAAAACACACACACAGTAAGATGAGGCCATTCAGCCCAACTGTCTGGAGTCGATCTAATAATTTAATCTCCACACTGCAGCCCAGCACACGGTGACACGGTGAAACGTGTCCTCTGTGTTTAACCATCACCCTTGGTGAGCAGTGGGTACCATGACAGGCGCCCGGGGAGCAGCGTGTGGGGACGGGACCTTCATCAAGGGGACCCCAGGTTTGGGATTCGAACCCGCAACCTACGGGGCCACTTCCTTAACCGCTAGGGCACCACTGTCTTACTGTTCTTGCTGTGAGCAGCTAATGTGTTTACTGTACGGTCATCTTCACCCATCTGCATGTCAATTTGTTGCTTCTGTGTTTTTAGATCTTTTTGTCGGTTGTTTCTGTGCCGTATTGAAGTATAATTACAAGCATTTTATAAGTCGGCCCTTTTTTCCCCTAAGACCTCTGCAATTCACCCTGACATGCTGTCAATCAACTTCGGGGCCAAATCCTGACTGATGGTGACCTGTTCCTGCATAATCAGTGCTTGGAGTTTGTCAGAACTTGTGGGTTTTTGTTTGTCCACCCACCACTTGTTCTCAGTTGGATGAAGGTCCAGGGAGTTTCCTGAACGTGGACCCAAAATTTCAAGGTTTTGTTCCCCGAGACACTTAGTTCTCAATCTGGCTTTATGGTGCTCCATCTTGCTGGAAAAGGCGTCGCTCTTCACCAAACTGGTCTTGGATGGTTGGGAGAAGTTGCTGTCTGAGGATGTTTTTGTTCTTTATACATGGCCGTGTTTTTAGGCCCAGTTTCCCCCAGTCCTCAGCAGTCCAATCCCTGTACCTTCTGCAGAATGTCAGTCTGTCCTTGATGTTTTTGTTGGAGAGAAGTGGCTTCTTGTCACCAGGCCATCCTCCAGAAGTCTTCTCCTCACTGTGTGTGCAGATGCCCTCACACCTGCCTGCTGCCATTCCTGAGCAAGCTCTGCACTGGTGGCACCTCGATCCCGCATCTGAATCATCTTCTTCACCCTGAAGCCTTGTTCACAACACTTGAACCTCTTTCCTTGAATGTTTTTGACGATCTGATAAATGGTTGATTTAGGTGGATAAATGACAGAAGATCAATGATTTCAAGCATCACCCTCCTTTTAAAGCATCCAGTCTGCTATTCAAACTCAGTCAGCATGACAGAATGATCTCACTCGTGTTAATGAGAGAAGCACTCAAATGATCTCAGCAGGTCCTTTGTGGCTGGAATGCAGTGGACGTGGGTTTTTTTGGGGATTAAGTTTGCAATTCGCCTGATCACGCTTCATAACATTCTGGAGCACTTGTGCTGTTCTCCAAACCTTTGGCCATGACCTTACATTGGTCGCTATAGAGCATGACCCGTTTTGGCGAATCCGTGTGGTTCACACAACAAAGGCGTGTTATGTCCATTTCGCATTTTAAACCAATCAGAGATCATGAGGGGCGGGCCCACCTCTGATTGCAGCTTGTGCATCACCAAACATACAGGAATATCTGGACCGTGGCCCGTCAGACGTATGTTAATTATTGCATTTCATTAGTACGACCAGGTACAGATCTCTGTTTTCATGCTTGGCGTGTTTATGTGAAAAAGGGAATCTGTAAAACTGCGATATTAAATGCAATGACCGTCGCACATTTGGTGCACCCAACCAGTGCAAGAAGTTCATCTAGAGCCCTGTAACGTGTAACATTAATTTAGTCCTCACCACAGCCACAGCATCGCTGGCCAGCAGTGACGGCATGTCCAGCACCGCGTAGTACGCCACGTTGGTCAGCAGGTAAATAACGGTCACGATGGGCATGGATACGGCGATTGCGAGAGGGAGGTTCCTAAGGCGAAAGGGGGTGGAGTCAAGTCATGCAGTTTTGATGATAACTTGCTTGACCCGAGGCACCGGGGGTGTGGGTGAGAATACCTCTCTGGATTCTTTATCTCCTCTGTCACAAAGTTCAGGGTGTCCCAGCCAGAGTAGGAGAACAGGGCGGAGTAGAGAGCCATGGAGATGCTGCTGGCGTCCAGGGCGGAGCCTTCAAATGGCGTCTCCAAGTTCTGCGTCTTACCTACAGTGGGACAATCTGGCTCAGCAAACGCTCTGCTTCACCCCCGTCCTCTGTGAGGTTCTTCTTACACCCACAGCCTGGACATTACCTGTGGCGATCTTCAGGAGCCCCATGATGATGACCAGCAGGAGGGAGGCGATCTTGGTGTAGGTGAACAGGTCCTGGATCAGCGTCCCCCACTTCACATAGGCGCAGTTGATGAAGATCAGCACACCTGAGAACGTCCCACAGAGACCCCACCCCCTCACTCAAAATGAAACTGCAGGCCACATCCTGTCTGAGAACAAGCCAGAAAAAGGAACTGTGTGTGTGTGTGTGTGTGTGTTAGCTGCCCAATGTAACCATGGTGACCGCGGACGGCCGTTACAGACCCGGAGCAGCCTGCTCTGGACCAATCGGCTATCAGGAAGCGTCCCGCCTCGGGGGAACTGCTTTGCAGAACACCCCTGGCAGGATAACCATGATAGGGCGTGGTCAAACTCTAGCCCGCCCATTAAAACCCCACCCAGAAATTTCTCCGGTCCGGAATGGAAACCAAATTGAAACTTTTTGAGAGGGCGTGGTCTGCCTGCTGTCATATGAGACGTAATGCAGAGACAAATTTAACTAATTTCATACCACAACATTAGTCTCACAGGGTGGTTTTAGCCTAGCAGGTAACACACTCGCCTATGAACCAGAAGACCCAGGTTCAAACGCCACTTACTCCCATCATGTCCCTGAGCAAGACACTTAACCCTGAGCGTCTCCAGGGGGGACTGTCCCTGTAACTACTGACTGTAAGTCGCTCTGGATAAGGACGTCTGGTAAATGCTGTAAATGTAATGTAGTCTCCACTTCTGCTGCAGTGGTCAAACGATGTTTTTTCTCAGGGGTCTTAACCGCACACACACCCAGATCACCGATATCACCAATACCAGATCACCAATACCGATGTAAAGCGTGGAACCACTCACACAGGCAGGCGGCAGCGATGAGCCGGACGGCGTCGTACGGCGGCTGGCAGGTGGGGTAGAGCGACTCCACCAGGTAGTTGGCGAAGGTCAGCGAGATGATGGCCTGACTCGCCGGCTCCACCAGCAGGATGGACGTCCACAGGCGGATGAAGGCCAGGAAGCCGCCGAAGGCCTCGAGGATGTAGGCGTAGCTGGCGCCCGATTTGGTGACGGTGGTGCCCAGCTCAGCGTAGCACAGCGCCCCGAACACAGAGAACACGCCCCCCAGAGCCCAGATGACCAGTGACAGGCCGTAGGAGGCGCTGTACATCAGGACGCCTTTAGGCGACACGAAGATTCCAGAGCCAATCATGTTGCCCACAATCAGACAAATTCCGTTGCCCAGGGAGATTTCCCGCCTCATGCACATTCGCTCGTCCTGCTGGACCCCGTCCGCCGGCTTCTCGTCCTGCTCCGGAGAGTCCGGCGAGCCGGGGCAGAAGGCCTGGGTCAGGGAGCGCAGCTTCGGCTTCATACCGAAGACCTGTGGAAGGGAGGAGTCGGCGCGTCTCATCATGGTTCCTCACGTCAGCTCCACTAAAGCTGGTTCCGTTACGGAGAAACCGAACAGTCCCGACAGAATAACACACGGCCGCGACCGGAACCGACACCGGCAGCCCTCAAACCCGCAGCACAGCAGGTCCTTCACGCGAGGACGTCTGGACCAATCCGATCAGTTCTACAGGACCTCCTCCGTAATTAGGATATATAACGGTGACCAGGGAGAAGATCGGGGTCGGAGTGCGCGACATACCTGCAGTTGCCGGGCGTGGTAAAAGCGTGGTGGACACTCCTGTCGTGGACACCGCTCTGCTGTTTTTCCCGGCCAGTCGGTCTCTCGTGTTCCTCCGGGCTATTTTTGGAGCAGCCGCTCGGAACGCAGGACCCCCCCACCCTACTCCCCCACCCGCCAACTCTCTTCTGGTCTTCAGGCTCGAGGATCCTATGATGGGACAGACCATCTCAGATCCAGGCCTGAAGCTACTGATGACCGATTCTGATTGGCCGAGCGGGTTGTGAAGGAGCCAGAGAGAAACAGGAAGTGGACGAGTGTCCAGTTTAATGACCGTGGCCACAGGACAGCATCATGGCGGCCAGTTCATTGGTGGAACACAACATGAGCAACATTACAAAATAAAGAGACAGAGAGCAGATGGGCTTGGTTTTAACGCCACTTGGAACTCTGGGTAATTCACCCGTAAAAGCGGTCAACGCAGCAACAGAACTCCGCATCAGCAGCACGGCATCATGTGATCGGCACATCGTTTACACACAGAATACAATTAAATAACGATAAAAAAAACCAAAAAAAAAAAAACCCACCAGACGCTGCAGCCAATCAGCTCAGTCCACTGGTCCGTTTTTGGAGGAGGCGGAGAAATACATTTCCGCGCGGCTCACAGACGGGGCGTCTGATTGGACAGCGAACTGGCGAACGGGGAGGCAGGAGGCTCCCCACCCCCACAGCACAGGGGGCCTAGTAACCAAATACCAAAATGCTACATTCCAATTACGTTTGTGCATTAAAGCAACCCATTTCCCATAATTCCACTCTCCGGTAGTAAAACAGTAAAACGCACAAGGGCTTCGTTCATGTCCATCACTGTCCAACAGAGTCCAGCCCACCGGAACTGATATGTAACTATGGCAACAAACAAGCAAGGCGGGGCCGGGGGCACGACAGACAACTTCAACTTAAAACTTGCAGGGACTCACACACACACTGAAATATAACGTGGGCGGGGACTGTACAGCAGCCAATGAGGGGCAGAGGGGGCAACATCCCGCCCACAGTGGCCACACACCCGCACACAGGCGTGAAGTTGGCATCAGAGCTGAAGGCACGGGGGCGGGGCTCAGCAGACATTGCGGTTGTTGCCCCAGGACGCCACCAGGTCAGGGTACGGCTGCAGGCCCATCTGCTTGTTCTCCAGCAGCTTCCGGACGACGACGCGGCAGAAGTCCTCGCTGTGCCGGTCGCACGTGTCCAGCAGCTGCCGGACCTTGGCGGTGCGGGTGGGCTTGTTGACCACCACCTCGTAGTCCTCGCGCATCAGCAGCTCGCGGGCCAGCAGCGCGTCCAGGCTCTGGTTGAGACACGCCTCGGTCATCTGCCGCACGATGTCCTCGCGGCGAGCGGCGATCCAGCGTCCCGCCAGGCCCAGGGTGTCCGGCGGCGGTCCGAATTCTGTGGACCAACCAACCGGCCGACCAATCAAGCCACTTTTACAGCACAGAGCCTGACCAATGACAGCCATATCATGTGACCGACCTTGTGGGTGTGGCTGAAGGGACAAGCCACCGATAGAGAGCTCGCCCTCGTTGAAGGCCACGCCGAGCTTCACGGGGATGTTGTAGTCGGACAGCAGCTGCGCCGTCTGGCCCAGATCGTTCAGGTTGGTCTGGTCCATGAGCGGCTGGGGAAGGTCCAGCGGCTGCGACATAAACGATGGAGGAGCTCCTGCAACGTCCCAATAAAGGTCAGGCGGGAGGAAGTAGAGGAGTCGTTTTACAAGAGACTGAAGAGGACTTCCTGGAGCTACTGGTGGAACGCTCATAACGGGAATGGGGGTTCTGGGGAACTCGCTTAGTTCCGATTTCAGGGCTGATGTACTAGACCTCACCTTTAGATGGCGGCATGCTGCCGATGGTGAGGAAGCCTGGCTGGGACACCTCCGTCTCCTGGGAGGAGCAGGAACCCGAGCCAGACGCAGAGCTCGTGTCCTGAGACCAAAAGGTCAGTAAAAGGTCGACCAGTCAGACGATGTCAGTCTGCTGCTGATGTCATCAACTCACCGGCCAGGGGGCAGTGCCCTCCTTCACTTGCTCCTCTCTCTTCTTCTCACACGGGGGCGCTGTCGAGGGACAGCCAGACCTCCTCATCATCTGGTGAGAGACAGGGACACTTTTAAAGCTCACAGTTGTCTCACGGCTAAACCACCGTCTGGGCTCCATGAGAAGAACTAATGACTTTCCCCTCAAGAACCAGTTACGTCACATGAAATTGGTGGATTAGGGGCTGCAGGACATCGTGCTTGACCCCTCGCACCAGTCACATGGATTCGTCTCAGTCCTCTGACCGGGCTGTTACCTGACTCAACTGCACCCTGTGCACCTGCTGCTTATGGACAACGACAACTTTGTTCTGTCCAAATGTAACATCAATTTATCTCACGTCTAAATATATAGACATTGTTGTAGCCATTTCTTAATTTTAATGACCTGCCACCTCGAATGTGATGTAATGGGGCAAAAGCACCGTCCCCACACGCTGCTGCCCACTGCTCACCAAGGGTGATGGTAAAATACAGAGGACACGTTTCACTGTGTCACCGCGTGCTGCGCATCACTTTCACTTCACAGTGGAGGCACCGTGCAATCAGAATTTAAGCGGGGTTGATGTGAGTGGGCAGTGGTGGCCTAGCGGTTAAGGAAGCGGCCCTGTAATCAGAAGGTTGCAGGTTCGATTCCCGATCCGCCAAGGTGCCACTGAGGTGCCACTGAGCAAAGCACCGTCCCCACACACTGCTCCCCGGGCGCTTGTCATGGCCGCCCACTGCTCACTCAGGGTGATGGGTTAAATGCAGAGGACAAATTTCACTGTGTGCATCGTCTGCTGTGTATCACATGTGACAATCACTTCACTTTATTTATTATTATTATTAAACCAGAGAAATCCAGCCGTGGCCGGATAGCACGGGACTCAGGGTTAACAGGAACAGGGCAGGATGAGCTGTCCGAGAGAAGTGATTTCATCAGTAACGAATGGGAAATAATATCCTGGTTCACAAGGAAATTACAGAGATTAAACAAGAGGTTGTTCATTTCTGGGGATTTGGACCTCAGGTAAAGAGAAGCCATTGAGAATTCCTTTAGAGACGTGCAGACTGTCCTTTTTGTCCACTTCCTCTCTGCAGCCCAGCAGGCACGTCACAGGGCACAGAGATGGTCATTTATCCACGAGTTTTAGTCTGAACGGTGCAACAGAGTTCCAAATGTTTGATCATTTAAATGCCCTCTATAGACCGCTCTCCTCCTCGTCCCATTTACATTTACAGCATTTACCAGACGCCCTTATCCAGAGCGACTTACAGTCAGTAGTTACAGGGACAGTCCCCCCCCTGGAGACACTCAGGGTTAAGTGTCCTGCTCAGGGACACGATGGTAGTAAGTGGGGTTTGCCACCAACCCCATGCAGGGGTCTTCTGGTTCATAGGCGAGTGTGTTACCCGCTAGGCTACTACCACCCTCCCGCCTCTCTACAGCGCTGTAACTCTGCTTTTGGGGACCAGGAAGACAGATATAAAGGTCAGGTCCAGCGTGGGCCCGTGTTCAAGCCAACCACAGACTGAACAACATTAAAATGAAGCGACACGGTTTAGAAAGTCGAAGATGGATATTAAAATCTCAGCAATAATCTGACTGAGTCCCATTTGTTTTTTGCCCCGTCGTCTCATCGTTGTTCATATGCTGTAGTCGTGGCCGAGTGGTTAAGGCGATGGACTAGAAATCCACTGGGGTTCCCCCGCGCTGGTCCTGCCGACTACGTTTTAGGGGCAGTGGCGGCCTAGCGGTTAAGGAAGCGTCCCCGTAATCAGAAGGTTGCTGGTTCGAATCCCGATCCGCCAAGGTGCCACCGAGCAAAGTCACCGTCCCCACACACTGCTCCCCGGGCGCCTGTCATGGCTGCCCACTGCTCACCAAGGGTGATGGGTTAAATGCAGAGGACAAATTTCACTGTGTGCACCGTGTGCTGCGCTGCTGTGTATCACAAGTGACAATCACTTCACTTTATTCAAACTGGACTGTATGTAGCTCGCAGAAGGTTCGCTTTGACCTTGAGTGAAGGGTTTATGGGAAGGGTAGAGCTGAGGTCAACTCTTTTAGGAAACTGACCTTTGACTTCTTCACCTCCAGCACAGCTTCCAAAACCTCAACCTCATCAAACCTTCTGAGCATGGGCTCCAGGTCAATCAGACACTCTGCAGAGGAATCACACACACGGACATTACCCAGAATTCCACCCGAGAAAAGGGGCGGAGCCGGCGAGGCGCTCACTGAGGAACGAGGGTCTGTCGTCCGGGTTGGCCGCCCAGCCACTGGTCATGAGGCCGATGAGCGTCTCTCTGCTGGGGACGTCTGGCGGGAGGCTGTCCAGCCCGATGTCCGGCCGCACCCCACGCAGCACCGAGAACATGATCTGCATGGGGTTGGTGGCGTCTGACAGACACAGGAAGCCACCGTCATCCGTCACACCGACCCAACTGACCGACACCCAGTAAACGGAGCTCAGTACCTTCAAAGGGGACTCGCCGAGAAAGAACCTCCCACGTGATGATGGCGTAGCTGAAAACAGGAAGTAAAAGAAAAAACAAAAAAAACGTTACACTCACACACTCGAGACGCGCACATCGGCGGCGAGGAATGCGGCTCCTCCGGACCTGTACATGTCGTGCTTGACGTCCGCCCGCCGGCTCTTGGACGGCTCGTACTCCTCGGGCGGCATGTAGATCACCGTCCCGCCCATCTCCGACGGCTTCGAGCTCGAGCCTTTACTGATGGACAGCTGCCGCCACTTCGACAGGCCGAAGTCTGCGATCTGGCACAAAACAAACGCGCGTCCCAAAATTAGCCCCGCCCACTTGGGCACAAGACAGTGTGATCCGATTGGGCCTTCTGTTTGTGGAATTTTCTACGTTCACTCCCTTTCCCGAGGCACATGCACCTAAAGTATCACTTCCACTTTCCACCCCCCGACCTTTAACCCCCCGCGCTCCCACCTTGACGTGGAACTCGCCGTCCAGCAGGATGTTCTGCGTCTTCAGGTCGTGGTGCAGCAGCGGCGGGTTCATGTTGTGGAGGAAGTTGACGCCGAGGGCGATCTCATGCAGGACCCGCAGCCGG
Organism: Denticeps clupeoides; assembly: GCF_900700375.1. Taxonomy (NCBI): domain Eukaryota; kingdom Metazoa; phylum Chordata; class Actinopteri; order Clupeiformes; family Denticipitidae; genus Denticeps; species Denticeps clupeoides. Next base: position 1,608,331 of record NC_041710.1, read on the forward strand.
AGGGGCCACGGCAGCACGGGGTACATGGCCTTCTGTAGGAGGACACACAGAGGTTCAACACCACCACCGGCAGCGGCTCACCTGGGACAGGAGGACGGGACGCACCTCGTGCAGCAGCTCGTCCAGGGAGCCGTTGCTCATGAACTCGGTGACGATGCAGAAGAACTCGGGCTCGTTGCACACGCCGAAGATCTGGATGATGTAGTTGAAGCGCGCCTTGTGGAGGACCTCGGCCTCCTTCAGCAGACAGTTCCTCTCCCTGTCGCGCCCAGACACACACCACGGTCACACACCACGGTCACACACCACGGTCACACACCACGGTCACACACCACGGCAGCCGCACACCTTCTCCAGACCTTCTCCACACCAGCAGAGCGCAGACTCACCTCTCCCCCACCGGAGAGTCCAGCTTCAGGCACTTGATGGCCACCGCGGTCCTCCAGTCGCAGTGCTGCGCCCGGAACACGGTTCCGAAGCCGCCGCGGCTCAGGTAGTGCAGGTCGGTCAGCTTCTGGTAGGGGATGACCGGCAGGGCGCTGGTCAGGCTGCCCAGGTTCACGCAGCCGAGCGGCTCCATCGCGACCGGGCGCCCCGGGGCGACTCGCTCATCCTCCGCCCGCTCCAGGGTCCGTTTCCGGGTGCGTGGGGAACCGCCGAACTTTCCCCCAGCGCGAAACGAAAAGCGAAACGGGGAAGGAGAGAGAGAAGGGAGGCCGCCGGAGGGGAGTTGAGCAACGCGCCGCTTCTGCCGCGCGTCGGGATGAGATCCGCGGCTCCGGAGGGCAGGGCGGGGCGGGGCGCTCACTGGCCGGCCCGGTACCGGTGCCCGCCGGCGGTCCAGTTGGGCTCCGTCGCTCGCCGCGGGTGTTCGGGCGCTTGAAAAAAAATGACGGTGCGCAAAATGACCAGACGTTACGGTAAACGGGACATTACGGTAAAGCGGCGGGCCCGTCTTCACATTCCCGTTTTACTGCGGCCAACGACGGGGAATAAGGGGAGGGGGGGGGATTCCGAAGCGGAATTCCCAGGGAATTCCCAAGCCTGCCCACTTCCGCTCGTTATTTGTATTACTAGCGCAACGTTAGATATAAATAATTTGTTATTACATTTTACGTTTTGTACGCTGAACCTCTTCCCTTGGCCGAAATTCGTGGCTCCCGAACGCGACACGGTACATTTATACACCAGACTGACACCATAAATCAGCCAAATCATTTAACTCCACAGCTGGGTTCGGAACCGGCCAGAAACGCGACGGCGGCGGCGCGGAGAAATCACTCTATATATATATATATATAGATTTTTACAATATTTATTTGGAGACAAACACCCAGAATAAATTCGAATAAATGGTTAAAATAAAGAAAGTACGTCCACCTGGTGGATTACCTGTCGGCGGCTTTTTACTGCAGGGTCCTGCCTCTCACTTCGTCCTCGTTACGCAGCTACGTGCTGACGTCACGCCGGTCCCCAAGTCCAGTGATGAAACTCGGCGGATTTGAGGAACCTGCAGGCGGTGCCACGTCAGGTGGGTGAGGAGAGCAGCGCGTCAGCTCAGTAGCTCCGTTCCTCGGGCGCAGGATGGAGGCTGCATCTGCAAGAAGGTCCTCAGGCTGTCCAGATGTCCCCGGGGACCAGGACGAGGGCGCGACGAGCGATGACCAGGCCTTCTCGGGACCCCCTGCTAATGAGAATGGGTGCCCGAGGGACAAACAACCCATCCCAATCCTGGTGGGCTACGAGGTCATGGAGGAGAGGTCAAAGTTCACGGTGAGAAAGCGAGTAATAACCTCCAGCAGTTGCTTCCATTAAATGTGTACCGATGTGAGTCTGTTTCTGAAAGAGGAAGGAGCTAAACGTGTCTGAAAATAGAACCCGAGCCCAGTCCAGTCATCAGCACATGACACTGACTCATCATGCCCATGTGGTGAGACGTGGCCGGAGATGGGACGCTGGCTTCTTCTACCACCTGCGGATGGACGGGTGGAGGTGCTGAGCACCGGCCAGGAACCCTGAGCTCCAGAAGCTGACGGAATTCCTCTGTCCCTTCAGGTGTACAAGATCTTGGTGAGGCGAGCCGCGGGCGACAGCTGGGTGATCTGCCGCCGATACGCCGACTTCTCCCAACTCAACGAGCAGGTTTGGATGCCGCCACCTTCGTTTCGCCCGCTTCCACAGACACGCACTCGCCCTGACACGCACCGTGTGTGTGTATTCGTCTGGTCCAGCTGAAGGAGACGTTCCCACAACTCAAGTTCTCCCTGCCGCCCAAGCGCTGGTTCAAGGACAACTACGAGGCGGGCTTCCTGCAGGAGAGGCAGCAGCGGCTCCACGGCTTCCTGCAGCAGCTGGTGGCCCACAGGGACGTCGCTCACAGGTGACCAGCCTTCTGACGTCCCTGGTCAGAGGTCCACATGCGCGCACCATGCACATGAACGTCACGCTGGGATGGAATGACTGTTCATGTAGATTCTTCTAAAATCCATTCTGGGTCAGGATGATACAGTTCAGGCAATAAAGGGTTTTGCAACCACACACCTCATTTTTGATTGATCTAGTTTGCCAGTGTGTAAAAATAAATAAATACTACTTACTAAAATAATAAATTCCACCCAGTCTATGACTCCAATGTATCTTTTTTTTACATTTACAGTATTTACCAGGCGCCCTTATCCAGAGCAACTTACAACGTGTTTTCATGTCACCATCGGTGAAGATAGCACTGGCTCACTACAACTCCAACCATGAATACAATCATTTTATTCAATCGGTTGTAGTTTGTGCACCCAACCGTCTTGCTGCAAAATGTCCAAAAAAGTTGATTTGAAATGTCCAAAAAGTTGACTTGAACAATAATCGCATTACCGAAACATTTTGGAGAAATGTTTGTGACCCGCAAGCCATATGTCTGGAAGTGCCGTAGCAGTGCATGCATGGTTATGCACAGCAGTGCATGGGGTCAGAGGTCATAGATCTGCAGTGCTGGGTTAATAATGGGGTCAGAGGTCACAGATCTGTAGTGCTAGTTTAAAGATGGGGTCAGAGGCCACAGAGCTGCAGTGCTAGTTTAAAGATGGGGTCAGAGGTCACAGATCTGCAGTGCTGGGTCAATGTTGGGGTCAGAAGTCACAGATCTGCAGTGCTAGTTTAAAGATGGGGTCAGAGGTCACAGAGCTGCAGTGCTAGTTTAAAGATTAGCACTGCAGCTCTGTGGCCTCTGACCCCATCTTTACTCTGTTAAGTAAAGTAAAGATGGGGTCAGAGGCCACAGAGCTGCAGCACTAGTTTAAATATGGGGTCAGAGGTCACAGATCTGCAGTGCTGGGTTAATGTTGGGGTCAGAGGCGACAAGGCTGCAGTGCTGGGGTGATGATGGGGTCAGAGGTTAGAGAGCCGCAGTGCTGCTATGACGATGGCGTGATTTTTGTTGTTTCTCAGCGCAGCGGTTCGGTCTTTCCTGTGCCTGGACGAGCCACCAGGTCCATTCGAGAGCTTGAAAGACAGTCGGGTGAGAAACGGACTTCTAAATTCTAAAATTCTAAATTCTGCAGCTCTCATGTAGACGTTTACCTACGGGTGGGAAATTAATGGGGTTCACTCTGCTCTCCCAGGTTTTGTGTGAGACGCTGGAGGAGACCAACCAGCGCCTGCAGAGGGAGCTGTCTGAGAAATGGAAGGAAGTTGAGCAGCTGAGGGAGCTGCTGGAGCAAAAAGAGCAGAGAATTCGCAGGCTGGAGAAAATAGTGTGAGCCGGGTTCCAGTTTTTAACTATTTATGGTGTACAAATGAGCTGAAATGCTCTGGAACTAATGGTGTGTCTGTGTGTGTGTGTGTGTGTGTGTGCGTGTGTGTGTGACACTCTCAGTGGTGTTAATGTGAGTGAGTGTCTGTTTAATACTCCAGTCCTCCCATGTGAGACCAGCACAGAAACTCATGGAGAGGAGGAGGAGGAACAGACCGACCCTCTCAGGTCCTAAATCTGATTTGAAGTTTAAATCCAGCTCCTGGAAGATTACAAATGCATTTCATTCGGTGAAGCTGAGACCCTGTTGCTCCTTCACTCACCTCCTCTTCTCCTCCCCAGGGAAGCCCAGTGCTCCAGTCCAACCCACAGAGTCTGCTGGTCCAGACCAGATAAGGGTGGCCAGCGGCTGTAGGAACATCACGATGCTTGACCTGCATCGGCCCTGCTCCGTGATGAAGAACCGGACTTTATTTCACCATGTTTGATGTTCTCCTGGGATCTGCCTTTCACTTGTCTCTGGAGTGATGTGAAATGGTTTCTTGTCTCTTAAGCCAATCATTAAAAACTTTTTTTTTTCATTTTTAGCAATTAAGGAAACAAAACGTTGTTGTTATAATAACTGACATTATATCAACAACCCCCCATTTTATTCCTTTCTATGTAACCTTCAGAATTCTATTATTAATCTGACTATGTGTCAGGAATGTAAATGTAAATGAATACATCAGGGCAGGAAAAAAGGGACGCAAGTCCATGACTAATGAAACAAGGGACTTATAAATCAAAAATACACAGATGCAGTGTTGCAGAACAGCGTTAAACCATCAGTGACTAAGGCAGGAACGTGCACGTCCTTCACCTTGCACTTCCACCAAAAGAGGTCAAACACCAGTTGTAGTGAAGAAAGGCGCAGTTTTCTCTACAGTGCGGAAAGTACTCAAAAAAAAAAAAAACCCATCATAGGCATCAATATATACAGTACAGGCCAAAAGTCTGGACACCTTCTCATTTAATGTGTTTTCTTAATTTTCTATGATTATAATTATGCTGTAGTCATTTCCACCACGCTGACTGTTGCATGGTAAATGCGGTCATCAACCTGATTTTCCTGGGCGCTCCGGACCGCAGTTTTTAGTTTGTCTGGTGTCGCCCTGATTATCCGATTGTGTGTGTCCGTGTTCAGGTGTATAAATGTATCCTGATGCGTTGTTTTCTTGTTCTGCAATTTTGACCTATGTGGTGCACATTTCCATCATTAGCTTAGCTTTCCCAAATAAACAACACACCGTATGTTACCAGTTTCATGAATTAATTACAATTTTTATTTAATTAACCATCCTAGTGAATGAGAAGGTTTAAATGAGAAGGTTTGTCCAATCTCAGTATGGCAGGGGGGAAAAGCAGGTGGTCATCAATCAGGACAAATCTAGATCTCAATATATAAATATATGCCCATACATATTCACAATTCACTCTGTCATAAGACAAAGGACATAAGTCAAATCATACATGGAACACATTCTAAAATAAACACAGCAGACACCCTTTTACCGTGTCTCAAGCTGGCCTATGAAGGCCCATTCTCCCAGGGCGCGCGTTTCCATGTAGAAACTTTATGTAGCTCGACCAGGAAAACCATGTTGAAAACGTGTATGGTGTGTATGTGTAATTGTGCGAAACTCTGTAAGAATAATGGAGCTGAAACAGAGTACCTCACTGTTCACTAGGATAGTTAATTAAATAAAAATTCATTAATGAAACTGGTAACATACGGGGTGTTGTTTATTTGGGAAAGCTAAGCTAATGATGGAAATGTGCACCACATAGTTCAAAATTGCAGAACAAGAAAACAACGCATCAGGATACATTTATACACCTGAACACGGACACACACAATCGGATAATCAGGGCGACACCAGACAAACTAAAAACTGCGGTCCGGAGCGCCCAGGAAAATCAGATTGATGACCGCATTTACCATGCAACAGTCAGCATGGTGGAAATGACTACAGCATAATTATAATCATAGAAAAAACATAACATGAAATAATAGGTGAGCATTCCAAAAGATTTTTACCATAAAAGTGTCCCAGGACAGTGGTTATGGAAGATAAGAGAGCTGAAATCTGAATCTATATTAAACAGAAATGGGAGAAGGTACAGGGGGTAAAATATGTATTGAGCACATCATCAATTTGTGTAATTTTATATATTTATTAAATTTATTTCTAAAAGTTCCAATGGCATGAAATTCTCTACAGATGTCGGTAACAATATCTACATGCAAATAAAATCAAACACAGACTTCCATAAAGGATGTGTAATAAATCGGAACCTCTTTGTTGGTGAAAACAGCTTGAAGACGCCTCCTGTCTGGAGAAACTAGACGCCTGCGTTGCTCCGCTGTGATTTTGGTCCATTCTTCCCCACAAACAGTATTTAAATCCTGAAGGTTCCATGGGCTCCTTCTTTGAACTCTGAGCTGTAATTCTTTCCGTAGATTTTCTACAGGATCCAGCTCAGGTGACCAGCCAATCGTCGTTTTTTGATGAGTTTCCTTGATCATTGTCTTGCTGAAATATCCACCTCGTTTCTTCGTCATCAGATTATCAAGAAAGTCTTGGTATGTGCTCCTGTGGCCAGTGGTGACCTCGCGGTTAAGGAAGCGGCCCCATAATGGGAAGGTTGGAGGTTCGAATCCCGATCCATCAAGGTGCCACTGAGCAAAGCACCGTCCCCACACACTGCTCCCCGGGCGCCTGTCATGGTGCCCACTGCTCACCAAGGGTGAGGGTTAAATGCAGAGGACACATTTCACCGTGTCACCGTGTGCTGTGCTGCAGTGTTTCACACTCACTTCCTTCTCACATTCCACCTTCAAACTACACTGTTGGTGTGGTGTTTTTGATATGCAGAACGTGGCATCCAGAAAGTTCAGTTTTGGTCTCATCTGACCAGACTATCATCTCCCAGTAGACATTTAGACAGGCTGGTCTAAAGGTTGTTCAGCTAACTTGAAACACATTTAAATATGCTTTACCTTCAGCAGTGGAGTCTTGCAAGGTAAAACAATTAATTCCAGGTCTTTCTGAAGCTCTCCACAAGTGATCCTTGGCTCTTGGACAACTCTTCTAATAACTCTTACTGGCAGGGAGCCCCGCTTATGGCTGGTTTATAGTGAAATTATGTTCAGAAGTTTGGAAATTCTTCTGCAGTCACCGCAATCAGTATGTATTGCAGCAATATGGTTGTGAAGGGCACATGAGATGTTTCTTGATTCTTTGTTCTTACCCATCATGAGATGTTTCTTGTGAATCTCCTGCCATACTTAGAAAATCCATGACATGCTCAATAGTTATTTTATTCTGATGTAAGAAAGCTGAGATGAGATCCCGAGCAAACATATATTTCATGATTGTAAATGTTGGCGACAGTGAGAAGAACTGTAACCAGAACATCCAGAGATGAAATCAACCTAATGAGGAGCACCTTTGGATGTTTTCTCACTTTAACCCGTGGAGATCTGACCGGGGAATGGAAGTGGACGAGCTGACTGTGACCCTGGTGAAATGCCTCTCCCCGTGATCGACTGGGCTCCTCCAGAATGATCTCCAGATGTAACCAGGGCAGTGCGTGATAGTCAGTTTCAGGACACCACCTGATGGACTGGGTGGACATGAGAAGAAGAGCCTGACTCGGTTTTACAGACGCCGACCAATACATCCACGCTCGGCTGGACTCGACCCGATCACGTTCTGACCCGGGAACACGTCAGCGGGCGCGTGAACCTGCCCACAGTGCCCACGGCGACCATCACAGCGGGCTTCACGAGCTGCGTCCAGGGGCGGGACCTGCAGCCTTAACTCTATCGTAATTAATGAAGACCACTGATGGCACAGGGTGGTAGTAGCCTAGCGGGTAACACACTCGCCTACGAACCAGAAGACCCAGGTTCAAACCCCACTTACTACCATCGTGTCCCTGAGCAAGACACTTAACCCTGAGTGTCTCCAGGGGGGGGACTGTCCCTGTAACTACTGATTGTAAGTCGCTCTGGGGGCGTCTGCTAAATGCTGTTTAAATGTAAATGTAAATGATTGTCTGGGCCCGGCTGTACATCCTACAATGAAGCAGCATGCAGTGTCCCAGGGGCTTGGTTTCGGTGATCATTGTCAGATGTTTCTGCATCAGACTGCAGGCACTGGAAGCTGGTGCGTCCAGCAGCTTGTTACACAGTCCCGCTTGTCTGCAGCCTTATTTATAGCAGGTCAAAATGTGTATGTTGCAATTCGTACCTGGCCAACTGCAAATCCTCCCGTTTTTCCCGCTTAATAAGAGGAGCTGGGATCGGAGGCCGTGCTCGCTGATAAATGGATTCCCTGCTCTCTGGACTCTGGGTTACATTGAGTCATGTGTGGAGGAGCTGATTGGTTGTTGGTAGTGGCACAGTGGTTAAGACACTCGCCTATGAACCAGAAGACCACAAAATCCCAGGTTCAGACCCCACTTACTGCCATTGTGAACAAGACGCTTAACCCTGAGTGTCCCTGTCACTACTGATGGTAGTAGCCTAGTGGGTAACACACTCGCCTATGAACCAGAAGACCCGGGTTCGAATCCCACTTACTACCATTGTGTCCCTGAGCAAGACACTTAACCCTAAATTGCTCCAGGGGGACTGTCCCTGTAACTACTGATTGTAAGTCGCTCTGGATAAGGGCGTCTGATAAATGCTGTAAATGTAAATGTAAGACGCTCTGGATAAGGACGTCTGGTAAATACTGTCAATTTAAATGTAATGGTTGGAAGATGGGTGTTGGGTTGCTGTTAAATGTGTATGTTGTGGTGGTAGCCTAGTGGGTAACACACTCGCCTTCAAATCCCACTTATTACCATTGTGTCCCTGAGCAGGACACTTAACCCTCAGTGACTCCAGGGGGGGACTGTCCCTGTAACTACTGATTGTAAGGTGCTCTGGATGAGGGCGTCTGGTGAATACTGTAAATTAAAATGTAATGGTTGGTAGATGGGTGTTGGGTAGCTGTTAAATGGTTGTTGAATGGTTGTTGGCAGGTTATGTAGAGCAACTGTTTCCATCTTCACTTTTATCAACCATTTCCTGATGCCTACTTTTGTTCAGAAAACATGAATAGTTGTTTATTATTGTACATTACACACATGATCAAATTGATTCACTTTATTAATTGACTTCTTTTCCATTTTATCTCTCTGTGGCTGAAGGGAAGAGCTAATTCCCAAAGTCACGTCCAAAAGTCTCAGGAGAGGATTTCAATGGAGCTTGTCTGCTTCCCATGGCTCGAACAAAGCCCTCAGTGTTTGTATCACGATCGTGACCAATCCAGCAGTTTCTCCTCTGACCAAGTGTCTGATCCGAAGCCGATAGACGTCCTGCTGTCCGGGTCCCCCTGAAGACACATTCCAGCTCAAGTCAGTGTCAGATTTATTCATTTCAGTTTTTTACTGAACTTAAACGCTGTAAAGAACTGTGATGTGTTGTTACGTAACATTTTGGACTCTGCTTCCTCCCCACTTCTGGTTTTGGTCTGTGCTGATAAGCTTCTTGTTTGGCAGAAACCTCTGGATTTTTTTTAATTGGCTTCAAATCTTATGATTTGTTTCAGTTATGTCAGCTTTAAAAATGAAAAAGAAAGAAAAAAAATCTAAATTACGCAAGAACTATTTAATAATAATGTGGGCAACTGGACATTTTAGTGCCTCTAGATCCTCTCATGTGCTGCGTGTTTATGGCCCTCAGCCTTTAAATCTGAGTGGGTTGGTGGTCAGCTCGGCCATCAATAACTGGTTTGCAGCAGATGGTGCGTAGCGCTTCATGAAGCCTGATGAATCCATTCCCCACAGTCTGGAGTCTGAAGTAAAACAGGGACCTGATCCAACAATCACAGCCTGAAATGCAGATGAAAGCTGCCGACGTCCCATCATGCATCTAAAGGCTTGGAATGGAGAAGATCGAATCTGTCACGACCGCACACACACATACACACACGCAAACACACCCACCCAACAACCCCCCCCACACACACCCACACCCACACACCCAACACCCCCCCCCCCACAAACACACACACGCAAACACACCCACCCAACACCCCCCCCACACACACAACATTCACACCCTCCCACACACACACCCAACAACCCCACACAGACACACGCAAACACACACCCACCCAACAACCCCCCACACACACAACATTCACACCCTCCCACACACACACCCAACAACCCCACACAGACACACGCAAACACACACACCCAACAACCCCCCCCCACACACACACACACACAACATTCACACCCCACACACACACACCCAACACCCCCCACACACACACACATGCAAACACACCCACCCGACAACCCCCAACACACACCCAACACCCCCCCACACAACACACATGCAAACACACCCAACCCACCACCACCCCCACACACATTCCCCCCCACACACACAACCCCACACCCCACACACACACCCCCAAACACACCACCCAACACACACCCACCACCCACCCACACACAAACACACACATGCAAACACACCCACCCAACAACCCCACACACCCAACACCCCCCCCACACACACACATGCAAACACACCCCACCCATCAACCCCACACACACACACACACACACCCAACACCCCCCCACACACACTCGCACCAAACAACCCCCCCACACACACCCAAAACCACCCCACACTGACTCACGCAAACACACCCACCCAACAACCCCCCACACACACACCCAACATTCACACCCCCACACACACACACCCCAACCCCACACACCCAACACCCCCCCACAAACACACACACACCCCCAACACCCCCCACACACACACTCACACACACACCCCAAAACCACCCCACACAGACACACGCAAACACACCCACCCAAAAACCCCACACACACACACCCAACACCACCCACACACACACATTGCTGATAAATACAACTGTGTGTCGTCGGAAAGTTAATACTGTGTTAACACAAGACGCGACCTAAAGGTAACATGTATAAGGAGAATTGCAATGGACCTAAGATGGAACCTTGTGGAACACCAAACTCCACTTAACTATGTGAAGACGAATCACCATTAATGTCTACAACTGATACCGATTAGTCAAATATGATCTGAACCATAATAGGGCTGTTCTCTTAATCCCAACAACATTCTCTAACCTGTCATGGAGAATAGCGTGATCGATAGTGTCAAACTCTGCACTCAGGTCAAGCAGGACAAGCAGCGATGCGGCCCTGATCAGAGCAGGTCATTAACCACTTTAACCAGCGTCGTCTCAGTACTATGATGAGGTGTAAATCCTGATTGATATACAGTACTTCATGAACGTTTTTGCTGTCTAGGTGTGTGCTCAGCTGCTGGGCTACGACTTTTTCGGAAGGCTGGATATGAGTCTAAAATTCAAAAGCTGATTGTACATTTACATTTACATTTACGGCCATTTATTAGACGCCCTTATCCAGAGCGACTTACAATCAGTAGTTACAGGGGACAGTCCCCCTGGAGCAACTTAGGGTTAAGTGTCTTGCTCAGGGACACGATGGTAGTAAGTGGGATTTGAACCTGGGTCTTCTGGTTCATAGGCGAGTGTGTTACCCACTAGGCTACTACCACCCCTGATTGTGATCAGGATCAGGTTTTTAAATCAGGGGTCTAATGAAACCTTCCTTGCACAAATTTTGTATGTGGCTGGTGCTAAGTGACAAATGAGTAATTTTAAGGATGGGGTTTATAACATCGGGTGCTACTTGTTTAAGGAAATTTGTAGGGAGCGGATCTAATACACAAGCACGCTGATTTGATGATGAGATAAGTCTAATTTTTTGAGGCTCTTTAAGGAGGTTGAAGCATTGTAATTGGTGGTCTGCTATTTGAAGGTTATTTTCCATGGTAATATCGACGGAGCTGTTTGTTATGCTTTTAATCTTCATCTGACTATTTTCCTTTGGAAGGGAACAACATTATCTAACGTAGTACCTAGGCATTTAGGGGTCTGTATTTGAGGTGTGTGAGGGATGTGTGTCAAAGTCCACTATATTGTCATCTCACTATATACAAGTACATAGAGAGACAAGATTGAAAAGCTTTGGAGATTCACAGTGTGCAAAAAGACACACAACACAACACAAAAACATGACAAGGGACATTGTGGACATTGTGCACTGAACCATAAAATAGTGCAATAGTCGAGACAAACTAGAAAAACTAGGCAGACAAGTAGCAGCACTATGACAGTATATCAGCGTGTGGATGTATAAATTATAAAGTGTATATGGTATATGATATACTATGATAATAATGGCAGTAGTAGTGATATGACAGTATATCAGTGTGTGGATGTATTTAGTATAAAGTGTAAATGGTATATGATATACTATGATAATAATGGTAATAGTGGTGATATGACAGTAAATCAGTGTGTGGATGTATTTAGTATAAAGTGTAAATGGTATATGATACACTATGATAATAATGGTAATAGTGGTGATATGACAGTATATCAGTGTGTGGATGTATTTAGTATTAAGTGTATGTGGTATATGATACACTATGATAATAATGGCAGTAGTAGTGATATGACGGTATATCAGCAGCACAGTGTGAGGTAGTGAGAGAATAAAGTGCAGGTAGTTTTACTTCAGTTAAAAGTGGAGTATGTTCAGTTTGTAATGTGCAGTTTGGAACGGAGAAAAATCATCTGCACATGGTTTAAGGCTTTGTGTGCAGCAGCAACCACAGCCTCCCAGACACTGTTCAGAGAGGTGTACTGTTTCCCTCCTTGTAAATCTCACATTTGATGATGGACCACAGGTTCTCAATGGGGTTCAGATCAGGTGAACAAGGAGGCCATGTCATTAGTTTTTCTTCTTTTATACCCTTTCTTGCCAGCCACGCTGTGGAGTACTTGGACGCGTGTGATGGAGCATTGTCCTGAATGAAAATCATGTTTTTCTTGAAGGATGCGGACTTCTTCCTGTACCACTGCTTGAAGAAGGTGTCTTCCAGAAACTGGCAGTAGGACTGGGAGTTGAGCTTGACTCCATCCTCAACCCGAAAAGGCCCCACAAGCTCATCTTTGATGATACCAGCCCAAACCAGTACTCCACCTCCACCTTGCTGGTGTCTGAGTCGGACTGGAGCTCTCTGCCCTTTACCAATCCAGACACGGGCCCATCCATCTGGTCCATCAAGACTCACTCTCATTTCATCAGTCCATAAAACCTTAGAAAAATCAGTCTTGAGATATTTCTTGGCCCAGTCTTGACGTTTCAGCTTGTGTGTCTTGTTCAGTGGTGGTCGTCTTTCAGCCTTTCTTACCTTGGCCATGTCTCTAAGTATTGCACACCTTGTGCTTTTGGGCACTCCAGTGATGTTGCAGCTCAGAAATATGGCCAAACTGGTGGCAAGTGGCATCTTGGCAGCTGCATGCTTGACTTTTCTCAGTTCATGGGCAGTTATTTTGCGCCTTGGTTTTTCCACACGCTTCTTGTGACCCTGTTGACTATTTTGAATGAAACGCTTGATTGTTCGATGATCACGCTTCAGAAGCTTTGCAATTTTAAGAGTGCTGCATCCCTCTGCAAGATATCTCACTATTTTTGACTTTTCTGAGCCTATCAAGTCCTTCTTTTGACCCATTTTGCCAAAGAAAAGGAAGTTGCCTAATAATTAGGCACACCTGATATAGGGTGTTGATGTCATTAGACCACACCCCTTCTCATTACAGAGATGCACATCACCTAATATGCTTAATTGGTAGGCTTTCGAGCCTATACAGCTTGGAGTAACACAACATGCATGAAGAGGATGATGTGGACAAAACACTCATTTGCCTAATAATTCTGCACTCCCTGTATGTGTGTGTGTGTGTGTGTGTGAGTGAGTGAGGTGTGTGTGTGAGGTGTGTGTGAGGTGTATGAGTGTGAGGTGTGTGTGAATGATGTTTGTGTGTGAGGTGTATGTGTGAGGTGTGTGAGGTGTATGAGTGTGAGGTGTGTGTGAGTGAGATATGTGTATGAGTGTGAGGTGTGTGAGTGAGATATGTGTATGAGGTGTGTGTGAGGTGTATGAATGTGAGGTGTGTGTGTGTGAGGTGTGTGTGTGAGGTATATGTGTGTGAGGCATGTGATGTGTGTGTGTGTGTTAGAGGCGTGTGAGGTGTGTGTGTGGTGTATGAGGTGTGTGGGAGGTGTGTGTGTGAGGTGTATGAGGTGTGTGTGTATGTGAGGTGTATGAGGTGTGTGTGTGTGAGATGTGTGTGAGGTGTATGAGGTGTGTGTGTGAGGTGTAGCGTGTGCGTGTGTGTGTGTGTGTCTGGGGTGTCTGCTGTGTGTGCGTGCGGTGTGTGTGTGAGCTGTGTGTGCGGTGTCTGGTGTGTGTGTGAGTGCGTGTATGTGTGCGTGTGTGTGCGGTGTTGCGGTGTGTGTGAGGTGTGTGCGGTGTCTGCGTGTGAGGTTGTGTGTGTGAGGTGTCTGCGTGTGCGGTGTGTGTGGAGTGTTATGAGGGGGTGGGGGGGTGTGTGTGTGTGTGGACGGTGTATGAGGTGTGTGTGTGAGGTGTATGAGTGTGAGGTGTGTGTGAGGTGTATGAGGTGTGTGTGAGGTGTGTATGTGAGGTGTATGAGATGTGTGTGAGTGAGGTGTGTGTGTGAGATGTGTGTGAGGTGTATGAGTGTGAGGTGTGTGTGAGGTGTATGAGTGTGAGGTGTGTGTGAGGTGTGTGAGGTGTATGAGTGTGAGGTATGTGTGTGTGAGGTGTATGAGTGTGAGGTGTGTGTGAGGTGTATGAGGTGTGTGTGTGTGTGTGTGTGTGTGTGAGGTGTATGAGTGTGAGGTGTGTGTGTGTGTGAGGTGTGAAGTGTGGTTTATTTGACTCCGCCTCTCCGCCTTGTTGTCCGGGTGCTGGTGGGCGTGGTCACGGCTCCTGTATTAAACCCGCGGAGGGTGAAGATTCGGACCCTCAGTCGGCAGGATGGAGCTCCACTTCCTGCTGTGCGTGTTCGCGCTGGCGGCGTCTGGTGCCGCGGAGATCCAGCCGCAGCAACCCGGTAACAACAAATACTTTCATTCTAGCGCGAATATCCGTCGAGCGCCGGTCGGGATGGTTGCTGCTGACCACAAAATACTGACATTTTCCGGTCGGGAACATCTGAAACCAACCGGGTTCTTAGAAACGTCGTAAAATAAAAACTCTGCAGAATAGCAATGCATAAATGCGTGAAGTCGAGTTTTTGTTCTCTATTGAAACACAAATGTCCGTGCGCGTGTGTGCAGTTTGATTTTAATAACCTGCAACTCAATTTATTTAATGCAACACACTTTATGCTTCTTTATGGTTAGTATATAATTTTGAAAGGAACATTACTAGCCGTTTTCATCCCTAAATAGTGGCCTACAGTCAGTAGTGACGGGGACAGTCCCCCCCCTGGGGACACTCAGGGTTAAGTGTCTTGCTCAGGGACATGATGGTAGTAAGTGGGGTTTGAAGCTGGGTCTTCTGGTTCATAGGCGAGTGTGTTACCCACTAGGCTACTACCACCTTGTTAAATGTAAGAGTGTGGAGGACGTTCTTCTTCTGGAACGTGGCTGTGATTCTTCACCCCTCCTGTCCAGCAGGTTTCTGGCACCAGGACAAGCCAAGGCGGCTCTTCGCCCGGGCGCGTCTCCTCTCCCACCAGAAACTCCCCCTGCTGGTGAGCTGAGCAGTCGCTTCTCTCTCAGAACCTGCTTTCAGCGCGGCTCACGGCGCCTGTTTAACCTCTGACCCACAGAAGCCCAAGGTTCCCGCCCCCCTGCGCCGCTGCCCCGCCCTGACCGAGCCCTGCGTCCCCGGCAGCGCCTGCTGTGACCCCTGCGCCGTCTGCCACTGCCACCTCTTCAAAACCGTGTGCCACTGCCTGGGGATGAGCCGCGGGTGTCCCAAACACAGCTGAACACACACACCACACACTCACACACACTCACACACACACTCTGCTCTCTGTCAACGCTCTGACTCGAGGTGACGTTCTCCTTCCGCAGTGAGGCCGGGACACGCTGTCCCAGAACCAACAGCATGATTATGTGTGTGTGTGTGGAACTGTTACCCGGAACGTTGGGGGAACGTTGTCCGCCCGTTCCACCGGCAACGCCTGGTTTCAGGCAGAATTACTTCCAGATCCGGGTGTGAGTGGGATTTCCTGCTTCCTCCATGTGTTTTGTGTTCCGAGCGGGAAAACAGACCCACTTTCACTCTGGAAAAATGTCCTTGGTAATAAACCTTCCTGATGTGCACTGCAGATGTTGTCCGTGTGAGTTTGTGGAAAGGGGGACGCCGCCGAGTGATGACAGTGTGTGTGTGTGTGTGTGTGTGTATATGTCAGGCCTTAATTGGGTACAGTTTGTTCGAAACACCAAATCTCCGTACGATCAAAATGTGGCGCTCAGACATCCTTCTTGGACCCAGAGCAACAGAACAACACACGGAATATTTATGAGTTGGAATTATATTCGGGACCGGACATGTGGACACTTCACTGGAGACAGACAGTAGGACGGACGGACTTTTATTGTAGCAGCTGGCCAGGACAGGTTCTGCGCTGAAGACCAACCTGGGAAAAAGATCCTGTTCCTCCGCCGCCAACACGCCACGCCTCCCAGCATCAGACTGAACACAAACAGGAAAAGGCGGGGTTAACGCGGCGTGCCAGGCGGAACGTCTCTGACGGCCTCGCGGCAGGACCTGGAGGTGGAACGTCTAGACGTCTGGAGACATTTCGAAGGGACCCGCAGAACTCACCGCAGTCTGAAGGAAGCTCCACGGGGACCCCGTTCCTGTGGCAGAGCTGGGCGTAGGCCGCCGCCAACTGACACGCCCGAGCGCCGAGCGCCTCCGCCGCGCCACACGCGCCTCTGCCGCACGCGCGCAGGAACTGGGCCGCCTCCACCTGCAGCAGATACCAACAATCACACCCACATCTCCATCAGAGCCGCGGCGTCGGGGCAGAGGAGCAGCAGGTACCACTCTGAAGCAGGAGCTGAGGGCAGAGGTCGGCGAGGAGAAGAGCGCGGTGCAGCTTCCGGAGGAGGAGGAGGGGTCAGAGGTCACGCAGGGTCTTCCCTTCTCCAGGTCGTCACTGTGGCACTGCACATTTACCTGATTATCGGTTATAGACATTTTAGAATCATTAATAAATCATCTGAGTTCTTATTAATGAGTTCACAGCACCAACCAGATGAATTTGTGAATATTTGATATGAATATTACAGATTGTAGATTATCTCATACTAGTCTTATATAATATATATTAGAACAACAGAACATTACATTTACATTTACACCATTTACCAGATGCCCTTAACCAGAGCGACTTACAATCAGTAATTACAGGGACAGTCCCCCCCTTGGAGACACTCAGGGTTAAGTGTCTTGCTCAGGGACACGATGGTAGTAAGTGGGGTTTGAACCTGGGTCTTCTGGTTCATAGGCGAGTGTGTTACCCGCCAGCATCCCTACATATTCAAGTCAGTTAAGCCAATAAAACAAATATGTGTTATATCTGTATAAATGGGACCTTTTTTTAAATGGTTGACATCAAGATGATTTTGATGTTTTATCTTACCAGGTTACGCCACTCTTACGACACAGCAGATGTGTGTAATAATACACACATACAGTACTGGCCAAAAGTTTGGACACCTTCTCATTCGATGTGTTATCTTTATCTTCATGACCATTTACGTTGGTAGATTCTCACTGAAGGCATCAAAACTATGAATGAACACATGTGGAGTTATGGACTTAACAAAAAGTGGAGACCTGACCTCCACAGTCACCGGACCTGAACCCAATCCAGATGGTTTGGGGTGAGCTGGTCCAACAAGTGCTAAACACCTCTGGGAACTCCTTCAAGACTGTTGGTGAAGCATTTCAGGTGACGACCTCTTGAAGCTCATCGAGAGAATGCCAAGAGTGTGTAAAGCAGTAATCAGAGCAAAGAAACTAGAATATAAAACATGTTTTCACTTATTTCACCTTTTTTTTATTAAGTACAGAACTCCACATGTGTTCATTCATAGTTTTGATGCCTTCAGTGAGAATCTACCATCGTAAATGGTCCTGAAGATAAAGAAAACACGTTGAATGGGAAGGTGTCCAGACTTTTGGCCTGTACTGTATGCAGATTCGTGATTTAATAATGTGTGTAAAATGTAATCTAAATTGTTAGGCCAGGCACATTGGAAATCTCATATCAAAGTAAAGTCCTTGTCTTAGACTAAAATGTAGAACTTTAAAGAAGTTTAATCCAGACAGGGTGGTAGTTGCCTGATGGGTAAGACACTCGTCTATAGACCAGAAGATCACAAAGTCCCGGGTTCAAACCCCACTTACTATCATTGTGTCCCTGAGCAAGACACTTAACCCTGAGTGTCTCCAGGGGGGGACTGTCCCTGTAACTACTGATTGTAAGGCGCTCTGGATAAGGCCGTCTGGTAAATGTTGGAAATGTAAATCCATAAACAGAAAACTGACCCATAACGAGTGAAACACTTTTAAAAAAAGATTTTTAACTATTTCACAGTCAGAGGCGATCCTGTTACCTGCCAGCTGCGTCTGAACTCTGCCAGGGTGGTGGCCTGTGACCCGTCAGGAAGAGGGAAGTCATTTCCTGCTTCATTGTCATTGGTTCCTAGGAGACCAGTGGACACGCCTATGGCACAAAGAGGTGTCACTTTATTCAACATCCTAACATCTCAAGTGTGTGGAGAGCGTGGTGAGTAATACTTCAGCACCATCTTCTCTAAAACCCAGTTTTGTTGCTGTCATTGAAATATGTCCCGTGATGTTTCTGGGCACTCTTCTCACCATGAAGCCACCCTTCCAGGGTCACCCTGCACACACTGTGGGTAGGGTCACACGACACCTCCACACCTCTTTCATTGGACACTTTGATGATGTTCAGGTCCCTCTGGACAGTGACGCTGGGTTGAGTGACGGGTGTCTGTGTCACATGACAGTCCACCTGCACCTGCAGGACCGTACACACAGGAAGGTGTGTGAGTGGCTGTTTTTTTAATCTGAAGGGAGCTCAGAGAACTTTCACCTCTCCATCCAGCTGGATAGCAGTGCTGCTGTTACTCATCTCCACCAGCAGGGTGCGCTGTGGCATGAGCAGAACGCTGAAGGAGTCCTGGGGGCCATCAGATGCCAAGACGACACCACAGGAAGCAGAAAGTTCTAGCAGGTGACCATCAAACGTCACAACAAACTGGTCAGCCACCACGAACGCTTCGTCTGTTTGGAGGAGAGGGGTGACCATTCCCAACCTGCACCGCCCAGTTCCCAGAACACACCACTGTGTGTGTGTGTGTGTGTGTGTGAGACTCACGGTTAAATGGACTGTCCACCAGTCTCCTCCTCAGTCTGTAGGCCTCGGCAGTGGGGCTGATGGAGTGAAGCTGCAGCAGCGGCGTGAAGATCAGGTCCTCCAGCAGCACCTCCATCAGCCCTGCCTGAGACTCGCAGCCCGCCCACCGACACCGGGGCAGTGGCAAGATCACCTCCAACCCGCTGGGACAACGCACACACACACACACACACACACACACAGTAAAAACTGCATGTCGTGTAAAAGGTGTGTGTGTGAGTGTATTTTACCTGTCGGACAGGTGCAGCGCTGCAGCGATCTTCCTTCTGACCTTCAGCAAGACAGCAGCTAACCGACCCTCAGCCCAGACAACAGACTGCTGACAAGCCTGTAGCACAAACACGTAAAACATAGTTCAGAAGTACAGCAGAGGGTCATTTTAATAGCTAGTGAGTGTCACCTGACCACCCCCTAAATGGGTGGTAGTGGCCTAGCGGGTAAGACACTCGCCTACGAACCTGAAGACCCAAGTTCAAACCCCACTTACTACCATTGTGTCCCTGAGCAGGACACTTAACTCTGAGGGGGGGGGGACTGTCCCTGTAACTCCTGATTGTAAGTCGCTCCGGATAAGGCCGTCTGATAAATAATGTAAATGTAAAAGTCCTAATGATGGCCTCTCTCCACGGATGATGCCAGGAGGAGGTGATCCACGTTAACAACCTCTCAACAAGTAATATCTCGTCCACGACTCCCTTATTCATGCTTTCATAAATCCAACACATAGTCCTGTTTTAGGCCCAAAAATCTCAACGATCAAAATTAATCCCAAAGTACAGAGGTGTGAAAGTGTTTGGCCCCTCTCTTGATTTCTTACTCTTTTCAGATCATCAAAAAATATTGAAAATTAACCAGCCCATGTTAAAACATCACACCTGATGTTCTCTCTCCACACCCAGACCTGATTACTGCCACACCCGATCTCAAGCAAGACCTGCCAAAGTGATGCTGACCAAAAGATCATGATGATCTGAAGCATTTAAATTTGACTAACATGGAAAAAGTAAGAATTTAGTGAGGGGGCAAAGGTCTCTACCCTAAAGCGCAAGGGGTGTGTCGTATGAGGGCGCGGAAGCCACGCCCCCATTGTGTGTTAATTACAGCTACGAGCTAAATGGATGCAGCTTGAGACAGAATCCAACCAGGGACCAGAGGACGGGGATCTAACTGTCAATCACCCTCGTTCCCCGCTGCAGAGTGATGGCTACCAGACTTTTCCAGCCTCCTCCTGTCGGTCACAGGACACCAGGACGCCACTCACCGTGTCCACCGCGCTCGCCAGTGTCTGCAGGGCCCCGTGTGACGCCGCCCTCAGGCGCGGGTCCTCCACCAGCACGGGCAGCAGCTCAGACAGCCTCCTGCTCCACAGGGCCACGCCCTCATGCCACAAGGCCTCCAAGCGCTGCCCGGTGACATCATGGTACGCCCCGGCGAGGGTGACAAGGGGCTCTGGGATTACAGAGAGAAACGACAGAATAACACACCAAACACCGCCTCACACACACCTACAGAATAACAGCCGAGATCCTCTTGGACCAGTGTGTGTGTGTGTGTGTGTGTGTGTGTGTGTATATGAGACTGGAGTTCCTGTTGGATCAGTGTGTATAGTGTTTAGTGTGTATAGTGTGTGTGTATAGTGTGTTTTATGTAGTGTGTGTGTGTGTGTGTGTTTGAGAGAGACTGAGTACGGAGCTCCTGTTGGACCAGGGTGTATAGTGTGTGTGTGTGTGTGTGTGTGTGTGTGTGTGTGTAGTGTGTGTGTGTGTGTGTGTGTGTGTGAGAGAGAGAGAGAGACTGACTGCGGAGCTCCTGTTGGACCAGGGTGTATAGTGTTTGTGTTTGAGTGTGTGCGTGTGTGAGTGTAGTGTGTAGTGTGCATGGTGTGTGTGTGTGTGTGTGTGTGTGTGTGTGAGAGAGAGAAACTGACTGTGGAGCTACTGTTAGACCAGTGTGAGGAGTTTGTAGTGTGTATTGTGTGTGTGTAATGTGTAGTGTGTGTGTGTGTGTGTGTGTGTGAGAGAGAGAAACTGACTGCGGAGCTCCTGTTGGACCAGCTGACTGGTCTGCTGCAGCAGGGACAGGAAGTGAGGTAAACTCTTGGTCAGGGTGTGGCGTAGGGGGCCGGCCTTCCACGCAGCCCAGACCAGTCCTGACCTGTGCAGCAGCATGACCTCTGACCTCTGCATTAGTCGCAGTGACACATCGCTCAGCTCCTGCAGGACAGGACTGCCCACCGCCTGCACACACGCGCACCATCAGGAATATAGTTGCACATTTGACTTGTGTTCCGGGTTCAGGTGGAGCTCCTCACCTTCCTCCTGACCTCCAGCAGGAGGCGCTCCACCCTCTGCATTCGCTCCAGCAGCCTGACCCTGAGGTGGGAGCCCAGCTGCTCCAGGCGAATCTGAAGGGATTAAAAGAAGGTTAAAAGAAGAAGCCTGTGTGATGAAGGTGATGAAGGTGAGTTGGATTCATCTTCTTACCTCCAGGTCTCCCAGACAGTCGGGACACGCCCACGCACACAACAGCAGGCTCTGATTGGCCGCGTTCATGGAGACCAGAGCTAAAGTGTCAGACTGAGCCCTGTCGACGTGTCGGACGGCCTCGACACCCAGCAGCTGACTTCCTCTCAGACACACGGACAGCGTGACGTTTTCAGAGGAGAGAGGTCCTGCACACACACACACACACACACACAATTAACACCGGTCACCATACAAGCACTCTACAGAACAGAAGGAAGGTAAAATAAAGAATTTTCAGGTCTTTCTAAATGTTTCTGCTCCTTTCCTTCATCGGCCAGTGCCACACTGCATCCTTTCTTCCATCATCTGTGTGTTTACGGCGCACCGTCGCATGTAAGTAATGCGTTACGACAGAATAACAAACAGTGAAACAGTCCGGGACGTTTCTGTCGTGTTGAGTGAAAGCAGGGCCGAGTCGTACCGTCCTCGTAACCCGCGGCCGTCCGCAGGCAGCGTTTCTCCAGGGACCCCAGCAGCCAGACGCGCTCCCTGCGCTCCAGCCGGGCCTGCAGCAGAACGCCAGGACCTCGCCCGAACGACCCAGCGCTGACACCCACCTCCGCGCCCCAGCTGCCCACCTGCCACTGCAACACCCAAACACCGCAAATATTGCAGATACAGGGACTGGGTGTGTGTGTGTATTAAACCTGCCTCGGTCAGTGTGGTGTAGTTTGTGTGTGTGTGTGTGTGTGTGTGTGTGTATTAAACCTGCCTCGGTCAGTGTGGTGTAGTTTGTGTGTGTGTGTGTGTATTAAACCTGCCTCGGTCAGTGTGGTGTAGTTTGTGTGTGTGTGTGTGTGTGTGTGTGTGTGTGTGTGTATTAAACCTGCCTCGGTCAGTGTGGTGTAGTTTGTGTGTGTGTGTGTGTGTGTGTGTGTGTGTGTATTAAACCTGCCTCGGTCAGTGTGGTGTAGTTTGTG
Source organism: Denticeps clupeoides (assembly GCF_900700375.1). Taxonomy (NCBI): domain Eukaryota; kingdom Metazoa; phylum Chordata; class Actinopteri; order Clupeiformes; family Denticipitidae; genus Denticeps; species Denticeps clupeoides. Next base: position 1,630,994 of record NC_041710.1, read on the forward strand.
TGTGTGTGTGTGTGTGTGTGTGTGTGTATTAAACCTGCCTAGGTCAGTGTGGTGTAGTTTGTGTGTATGTGTGTGTGTATTAAACCTGCCTCATTCATTGTGGTGTAGATTGTGTGCGTGTGTGTGTGTATTAAACCTGCCTCGGTCAGTGTGGTGTAGTTGGTGTGTGTGTGTGTATTAAACCTGCCTCGGTCAGTATGGTGTAGTTTGTGCGTTGTGACGTGGAGCTGTTGCTGATTGACAGGCTGAGTTGGGCATGGTGGGCGTGTCCAGGCGCCATCAGGCCCGTCTGGCTGTAGAACAGCTCCTTCCCTCGGTTCAGTCTGTGGTAGCCTGACCAGCTGAGCGCCTGTAGAGAGGACGTCTACTAGTTAGTCTGGAGAAAGTGACGTTAGTGACGTTAGTGACGTTAGTGACGTTAGTGACGTTAGCATATGAAGTACAGGGTGCGGAGGACACAGGTCCAGCTGCAGCTGGTGCTCCATGACGTCTCTGCAGTTGGTGCGAACGTGGGCCAGCAGCGAGTGAGACGGGCACGGCGAGGGCGACACGTTCTCAGCCTCGGCCGCCACCTGGAGATAGTGTGTGTCCTTCGGGCCCCTCTGTGGACACAGGGCGCGTTACCGCGGTTACCAGGCTTCTACATGGTGACGACTGACCTCCAGGGCCGCGTGTTATCTGACCTGGTAGTTCATGCTCTGTGTGACCTTCTTGTCGGCCCACTGGACTTCAGCGGCCTGAGAGTAGGTGGAGTTTCCCTCTCGCGCCACAGACACGCAGCCCTCCACCCGTGGCAGCTCACGTTCCACCTGAGAAGAGAAGGCGGTGTGAGCTGCGGGCGTTACAAGCTGTAGGCAGCAGAGCTGGGTCCAGCGCACCTGTCCACGAGTGAAGACCACACAAGCCTGACCCCTGCTGGACGCCGCCTGCGACTGCGAGGTCAGGCTGACGGAAACATTCACCGGCCTCCCGCTGTCCCAAAACAGGTGGACCTGGAGGGACCGAGCTCAGGATCAGGGCTGCTCTCCAGCGAGAGTGTGTGTGTGTGTGTGTGTCGCTACCTGACGGCTGTTCGTCTGCCTGTCTGTGGGGCCGGGCGTGGGAGTGTGTGTGATGGTGTGTAAGGAAAATCGGGGCAGTTTGCAGCTGAAGGGATGCTGGAGCTCCACTCTGCTCTCCGAGCGTCCTGCTTCTCCGCTCCAGGAACCGAGAGCTCTCACCTGAGAAACACACACAAACACACACACCACGATCTACCATTTACTTATTTAAAATGTAATAGTACTGTAAGTATTTCAATTCCTGTATGAAAGCAATGTAACTAATTACATATGATTACTTTTTGATTAGTAAATTATGAATGAATAAAGTGAAGTGAAGTCCTTGGCGGATCGGGATTCGAACCGGCAACCTTCTGATTACGGGGCCGCTTCCTTAACCGCTAGGCCACAACTGCCCCTCCAGGCCCCCACTGCCCCTTAACTGTTCTTAACTGTTAACCATTTTAAGATTGAACCTGGCAGTGTTTACGTAAATTAACGTCATTGTAATTGGTCAGTTTAATAAAAACGTATATAATGTAATACCAGCCACCACAAGGTCAGCTTTGTAAGATTATAAAGTGATAAATGAAATATGTATATGTACTTATTGAATATTTCAATAAGTAACTCTATCTTGATGAAACATTTTCCTCCAGTAATTACAACAGATTTAAACGTATATTTTGTAATTAAATTCCGTAACGCAGTAAGTAGAGCTCCGCCCACCAGTTTTGATGTTCCGAGCACAGCCCAGTGGAGATGTAATTCCCCACGGCGCCTGTATGAGGCGCTCTCCAGATCCAGAGTCACATCCCAGCCCTGCTGCCGGGGGCTGTGCAGAGCTGAAACTGGACAGAAGCACGAACTGTTCAGTTCACTGCAGCTTGAAGATAAAAGCTCTGGTCTCTGGTCTGTGTCCTACCTGAATGCTGATGCCCTGGGCAGTCAGTAGGGGGCGCTGCCGGAAGGAGGTCATGACCTCTCCACCAGGCCCTGTGCTGGACCTGCTGTGTGTGGTCTGTGTTCTCAGCGTGGGTATGGAGTGTAGCGGACCTGGGCATCAAATTCAGCTGGGACAGAGCAGGAAAGGAAACAGCCAATCAGAGGCCAGCATACACTTCACACTGAACCTTCTGACTCTGCTCACCTGTGTGAAGGTGTTGTTGAACTCAAGAGTGTGTGTGAATACGGAGTGTGAGATAGCGACATCTGATCGAGCACTCAGCTCCGCCCCATCGGCCTCGAGCACCACCCACACTCCCCCTGATGACCCCTCATGGGTCAACTGGACAACAATGTGGAGGGTTAATACATGCAATTCTGACGTGAAATATGGTCCACGCACACACACACAAACACAAACACACAAACACAAGTACCTGACATCGAAAGTGCAGGGCAGAGGGCAGGAAACTGAGCCATGAATTGTTGTTAAAAAGTGTCATCATGAGTTCCTTACTGTAACATGAAAAGGATTGTGAATCTCACATCTTGTGTACGTGACAAATCATTTGAATTTATCTTCCTACAGGCCTGTAACAAGTGTGTGGAGTGTGTTAGTACAGAAAACAGATGTGTGTAGGTGTGTGTGTTGTGGGTTAGTACAGATAACAGGTTTGTGTAGGGGTGTGTGTAATGCATTAGTACAGGTAACAGGTTTGTGTAGGGGTGTGTTTAGTGTGTTAGTACAGAAAACAGATGTGTGTAGGTGTGTGTGTTGTGGGTTAGTACAGATAACAGGTTTGTGTAGGGGTGTGTGTAATGCATTAGTACAGGTAACAGGTTTGTGTAGGGGTGTGTTTAGTGTGTTAGTACAGAAAACAGATGTGTGTAGGTGTGTGTGTAGTGCGTTAGTACAGATAACAGGTTTGTGTAGGGGTGTGTGTAATGCATTAGTACAGGTAACAGGTTTGTGTAGGGGTGTGTTTAGTGTGTTAGTACAGGTAACAGGTTTGTGTAGGTGTGTGTAGTGCATTAGAACAGGTAACAGGTGTGTGTAGGGGTGTATGTAGTGTGTTAGTACAGGTAACAGGTTTGTGTAGGGGTGTGTGTAGTGTGTTAGTACAGGTAACAGGTTTGTGTAGGTGTGTGTAGTGCGTTAGTACAGGTAACAGTTTTGTGTAGGTGTGTGTAGTGCATTAGAACAGGTAACAGGTGTGTGTAGGGGTGTGTGTAGTGTGTTAGTACAGGTAACAGGTTTGTGTAGGGGTGTGTGTAGTGCGTTAGTACAGGTAACAGTTTTGTGTAGGTGTGTGTAGTGCATTAGAACAGGTAACAGGTTTGTGTAGGGGTGTGTGTAGTGCGTTAGTACAGGTAACAGGTGTATGTAGGGGTGTGTGTAGTGCATTAGTACAGGTAACAGTTTTGTGTAGGTGTGTGTAGTGCATTAGAACAGGTAACAGGTGTGTGTAGGGGTGTGTGTAGTGTGTTAGTACAGGTAACAGGTTTGTGTAGGGGTGTGTGTAGTGCGTTAGTACAGGTAACAGTTTTGTGTAGGTGTGTGTAGTGCATTAGAACAGGTAACAGGTGTGTGTAGGGGTGTGTGTAGTGTGTTAGTACAGGTAACAGGTTTGTGTAGGGGTGTGTGTAGTGCGTTAGTACAGGTAACAGTTTTGTGTAGGTGTGTGTAGTGCATTAGAACAGGTAACAGGTTTGTGTAGGGGTGTGTGTAGTGCGTTAGTACAGGTAACAGTTTTGTGTAGGTGTGTGTAGTGCATTAGAACAGGTAACAGGTGTGTGTAGGGGTGTGTGTAGTGTGTTAGTACAGGTAACAGGTTTGTGTAGGGGTGTGTGTAGTGCGTTAGTACAGGTAACAGTTTTGTGTAGGTGTGTGTAGTGCATTAGAACAGGTAACAGGTTTGTGTAGGGGTGTGTGTAGTGCGTTAGTACAGGTAACAGGTGTGTGTACCTGGTGGTCTGGTCTTGGCCCTGGAGAGTAAAGACCAGTGATGGTGACGAGCTGATCTCAGGCTGCAGACACTCAGATGTGTTGGTCAAAATGGTCCAGACTTCTAACTAAACATGTGGGCACACACACACACACACACACACAGTTCACACAGTTTTGGTGTAGATATATTATTTCAGTGTCAGGTCTGTGACGGCCTGTGAACTGAGATCCCACACCTCCATAGTCTGACCGGTGCTGTTTCCGGAGCAACGGCCCTGCAGGTGTCCAGTCCTGCCCCCCCCTGAACAGCTCACCTGTAAAAACACAACGCAGCCGCTGTGTGTGTGTGTGAGTTCAAGGGTCACGTGACCTGCGTTGCACCGGGGCCAAGCGGCCTGATCTGAGGCTGATCTCACCTGGAAGTCCTTAGAGACATTCACAGCCCTGAGGTCCAAGGCCCAACTCAGTCCTGCTCCGCTGGCCAATGGGAGACCTGCGCACAACCAAACAAACAGCCATTCAAACATTGTCCAGAGGAGGGGACAAATCTCCAACCCAGCTCAGATGGTTCTTGCTGAAGTGGCTCCTGGAGTTTATAGGACATAAATACTGATCCTAGATTAAGTAAGTAAAAAGTGCTCTTGGTTTAGATGATGGGTGTTAAGGAGAGCAGGAGATGTCTTCAGCGTAAGGATAAAGACATGTGGCATATAGGAGGGAGTGTTGGTGCAAATGGAGAAGGATGAGGATGTAGGGAGTGGTGTACCTGCTTCCTGCATCCAGGGGAAGGTGTGTGAGATGTTGCCACAGATGCTGCCACCTCCTCTCCACCTGGAGCTGCTGCTGACGTTCACACACAGGAACTTGTCCGCGGAACGCACGCACAGCCAGTCGTGGCTCTCCAGTTCCTGAGTGTCATCTCGGACCCCCTGGTGGCTGAACTCGAGGCTGTGTAGATCTCCGTTCACTGAGAGCTTCAGTTGCCCTGAAACATACACGTCTGTCCAGCAACTGCATCTGCAGCATATTTAGCTCCACACACTTGCCTCCAGGAAATCAGAATCTCCACCTTGGCTAGGTCCTCCTGACCTGGACCGAGCTTGTCCTTCCACCAGCAGCTTCTGATCAAGAAGGGGGTCCTGATGGAGAGACCCGGAGCCTGAGAGGTGCTCCAGAGCACACAGCCAGTGGGTCTGGAAATGTTGCCTGAGAGACAGGATCAAGTTAGCATGTTTGTGTGTGTGGGTCTGTGATGTGTGGGCTTGGGCGTCGATGTCAGAGGTGCACAGGTCTTCACCCCCGAGACAAGTCGACAAGTCGTGTTTGTTTTTTTCCTTTCAGTTTGTGCTGTTTTTTTGTAAATGACGATCGAACATCTTACTAAACACAGCATTTTTACAGCATTTACCAGACGCCCTTATCCAGAAGTTACAGGGACAGTCCCCCCCTGGAGACAACCCCCTGGGTTAAGTGTCTTGCTCCGGGACATGATGGTAGTAAGCGGGATTCGAACCTAGGTCTTCTGGTTCACAGGCGAGTGTATATCCCACTAGGCCACTCCCACCCATTATCAGACGCCCTTATCCAGAGTGCCTGACAATCAGGAGTTACCAGAGGTGGAAAGAGTACTGAAAATGTTATTAAGTAAAAGTCTTTACTTTGCTTAAATACTACTCAAGTAAAACTGCCCATCTAAAAATCTACTTGAGTAAAATTGACTTTGGGTAAAAGTTACTTCATTACTTTCAATTACATGATGTATAAAAGGACATATCATAAATTCAATACAGCACTAGACCTTTTCATTCGACTTTTAGGTGATATAAATTTTCAAACTATGTTCAGACCAGCTCATAAAACATTTTTAAGCACAGTTGGCCACAAAAGTTCCAAATTCTGAGTTGTATGGTCCAACTCAAACATTACAATAAAAAAAGAGTTTTATTGTACTGCTGATTTCAGAAATGAAATAAAGTGCCCTGCCCCACAGAATAGTACAGTATTAGACTGTAATTCTCTTGTTTGGTTTGAGCAATGTAATGTATGGAATACACAGGCAAAAAGCACATGGCGCATCCAGAAGTTATTCACAGCTCATCGCTTTTTCTACATTTTATTATGTTGCAACAGTATTCCAAAATTGATTAAATTATGTTTTCCTCATAATTTCCATAATGACAAAGTGATCATCCTTGAGATGTTTCTGCATCTTAACTGGAGTCTGCCTGTGGAAAAAAATTAGATTTTACATGATTTGGACGGACACACACCTGTCTACATAAGGTCCCATGGTTGACAGTTCACGTCAGAGCACAAACCAAGCTAGAAGTAAAGGGAATTGTCTGTAGGCCTCCGAGACAGGAATGTCTCCAGGCACAAATCTGGGGAAGGTTACAGACAAATTTCTGACCAATGGTCACTCTCTCAGAGCTCCAGAGTGGACAGAGGAGAAACTTCTAAAAGGACAACCATGTCTGCAGAAATCCACCAATTAGGCCTGTATGGCACAGTGGCCAGACGGAATCCACGCCTCAGTAAAAGGCACATGGCAGCCCACCTGGAGCCACCTGATGTACTTTCAGACAATAAGAAACAAAACTCTCTGGTCCTTGGTATGAATGCCAGGTGTCACGTTTGGAGGAAACCAGGCACTGCTCATCACCAGGCCAACACCATCCCTACGGTGAAGTATGGTGGTGGTAGCATCATGCTGTGGGGATGTTTTTCAGCTGCGGGAACTGGGAGACTAGCCAAAATAGAAGGAAAGATTCATGTACAGAGAAATCCTGCATGAGCGCTCTTCAACTCAAACTGGGTTTCCCATCCTTGAGAGGTGCTGCAAAGAGGAATGGGCCAAACTGGCCAAGGATCGGTGTGACAAGGTTGTGGCACTATATTTAAAAAGACTTGAGGGTGTAATTGCTGTCAAAGGTGCATCGACAAAGTACTGAGAAGGCTGTGAATACTTATGCACATGTGGTTTCTCAGTTTTTTTATTTTTAATAAATCTGCCAAAAGTAAACTTTTTTGATGTTGTCATTATTAGGTGTTGTGTATAGAATTCTGAGGGGATAAAATGCATTTGATCCCTTTTGGAATAAGGCTGTAATATAACAAAATGCAGAAAAACTGATGCACTGTGAATACTTTCCAGATGCACTGTATCGGATGGTCTACAAACTACTACATGCTTTCATGCTGCAGGCTTCTGGCTGCAGACACTCAGCGGTGAGAAACTGATGCTAAATATCTGTACAACATTCTCTAGCATTAGAGCATTATTGTTTGGCTCAGCAACATTTTTCGGATATTTCATTACAAAGTAGCAGAATAACGCAAAGTGTCGAGTGGTGGTAGCCTAGCGGGTAACACACTCGCCTATGAACCAGAAGACCCAGGTTCAAATCCCACTTACTACCATTGTGTCCCTGAGCAAGACACTTAACCCTGAGTGTCTCCAGGGGGGGACTGTCCCTGTAACGACTGATTGTAAGTCGCTCTGGATAAGGGTGTCTGATAAATGCCGTGAATGCAAATGTGAATACAATGCTGTTTTCTGATTGGCTGTTGTCTAGGCCTTTACTTTTTTGATTGGCTGGTAATTGACCGGCTCTAGGTTCCAGAGTTGATGCCTTGTTTCATGGTTTTCATTCAGTTCAGGCGGATTTTTTTTTCTTCACCATTTCAATTTTTACTCAGTAATGGGGGGATTTTCCAATGTAGTGAAGTAAAATACTTGGTAAAAATGGTAAAAAAAAGCAACTTTAAAAATAGCAAATTAATCACAAAATCTACTCAATTACAGTAACGCGAGTCGTTACTTTCCTCCTCTGGTAGTTACAGGGACAGTTTTCCCCCGGAGACACTCAGGTTTAAGTGTCTTGCTCAAGGACACAATGGTAGAAAGTGGGGTTTGAACCCAGGTCTTCTGTCACACACAAGGCTACTACCACCTGGTTCTGAGGTTGTGTGAACCCAATAAAACTGACAGCGTGTGTGCTACAGTATATAGTGAGGACAGCTGGAGATGCTGGGATTGCGTATGTGCAGATGGCGTCCTGATGTCCCCCGAGTGTTTACGCACCTCTCTGTTGAGATGTTAGCTGCCATCTCCAGCCGCAGTTCTCTGGTCACGCTTGGCACCAGGCTCTGGTGGACAGCCACACTGGCGTCCAGAACACGACTTCTGGCCTGGTGACTGTGAGCCAGGCGGACATTCAGCCACACCCTCTCCATCCCATCAGCCCTCATGCTCAGAGACCCACTGACAGGAGACAGATCTGCAGCAGCGTCCACCTGCGGGACACATATCACACATTTTACAGCTTTTAATGATGGATGAAGTGTCTGGAACACTTCCTGATTACTAATAGCATGAAGCGAGGTCCCACCTGGAGGCTTCTGGGTAATGGAGAGCTGAAAGGCTGGCTGAGAGCCGAAAAAAGGCCAACGCCACTCAACGTCCGGTTCAGACGCACCAGCAGCTAGAGAGGGAGAGATGTGCCGAGACTGAGGAGGTACCGGGACTATGCTGGCACTGCAATGGGCCTGAACTGGGCTCTCACCTGGCACTGCTGCTGGTTCACTGTGGCCCTGCCTTCAAGCTGGCAGTTAAATGCTGGAAATGGCCTCCAGGACACAATGCCCTCTAGACTGGCTGATGTGGACATCTGCAGCTGGAGCAGAGGTCAGAGTGTCATTCTCAGAACACCTCATAATACATGAGAAACTCTTCAGCCTGAGTGCATCAGTCACCTCCTGAGCCTCCTGAGTGATGTTGGCTGTGACACATATGCTAGTCTGGCCAGAGTCTGGCTCACTGAACTGGACCTTCCCATGGACAGTCATCCTGTCTGTCTTATTAACCTGAAACGTCCCCTGCAGCTCCCTGTGGTTCTGTGGGATCAAAGGATCAGAGAAAAACCATCAGGAAACATCACAGCATGAGTCCTAATGGTGTTTTAATGAGGAAGGTGAGACCCAATCTGACCTGGCCGTGCCCAAACGAAACACAGATCTTAGAGTGCTGGGGAACCATGTTGCCACTGAAAGGATGGACCAGAAATGAACAAACCTAGAATAAAACATCAAGACATCAGGTCACCAGAACAAAATGACCATTGTGATGGAGAGACATGGAGGGTTATGAGAACTCACAAATGGGCTGTGCGGCTCATAACCCACAGTCAGGGTGTGGGTGGCTTCTCTGCTGGCTGGCAGTACAAGTCTGGAATGCAGGTTGTAGGTCTGCTGCTTGAGGTTGCTGGTGAAGGTCGCCTGGAGTAGAAGGGTCGGGGGAAGGAACTGAAATGGGTGCCTGGAGAAGAGCACAATCATCACCAACCCGTTAACCAGTGTGTTTAACAATCATCATCATCATCATCACATTCATCATAACTGCGGTGTTTTGGCTGTGAGCAGACCTGAGATGGAGCGTCACTCGTTTCTGATACATCTTCCTGTCCTTCTTCAGCTCCTCCACTCCTCCTTCTATCTTCACCTGGACACTTGAACCCCTGAGCTCTGACACCACCAAGTTCACCGACACCAACCTCTTCTTCAGTTTCTAAAACGAGCCGCTTCCATCAGATACTTACCGGGTTTGACCATCACCAGGAAATCAACCAATCAATCAACTAGTAATCCTAACTATGTGCAAATATTTATGTCACCAAGGACACAATGCCTAATGGAAATAAGTGACAGACACAGTGAAGAATGACGGCTCCTCCTGCACAGTGTTCCAGACTGGCTGGAATTTTGGGATATTTTTTAGATTCATCTTGGCAGTTTTGTGTCATAAATATAAAGTAAACACTGAAGTGATATTGTGGATAAACTGAGGGAATTTGTCCCCAGGTGGCTTCACCTTGTCCTGCATGCTGACACTGGTGGACAGATTGATGTTGTGTTTGTTGAGGCTGCCCACGAGCTCCAGTGTCTTCAGCTGCTTTCCATTTTCCAGAGAGAGCGCCCCCTGCAGGACTGGAGTCCATGCCGTGCTGAAGGACCCAGAGGCCCTCAGTCCGCGTTTGCCCGCCGAGCCCTGACCCTCGACCTGCCACAGAGGTGAAGAGCAGCGACCTCAAGCACGGCTGCTTCCGGCCCCCCACTGAACAGGGAGAAGAGAGGTGACCCGAACCTTCAGGTAGGTGACGGTAGGGGTGAAGATCTGCAGCCTGGCCTCCTTCTCCCTGCCCGCCGTCCCGAGGGTGCCCTGCAGCACCAGGCTGTGAATGTTCACCAGCTTCTGCGTGGTCAATTCAGAGGTGATCTCCACACCGCCACGCTGAGACTGGGTCATCTTCTGAGCCAAATATACGTAGAGCCAGGGACTGTCCATGTTAAATGTCCCTGACAGAGGGCAGGACATTCCGCACTCATGATTAAATGTTCTCACAGAAGACAACAGGTCATGATAACACACTTTGTTGAATGAATGAAATGCTGTTAAAAAGTGGGGCCTACTGCTACCTTCCCATTTCCTCTGCGAGGTTCTGGAGCCCGGCTCTCTCAGGTGGAGCCCCACCACCAATGGCAGGAGCTGGTTGTAGTTGAGTTTGAGGTGGGTGCTGCTCTCCACCCGTTTTCCCTGCAGACGCGTGTGCAGCAGCTGCATCCTGTAGTTCATTGCCTGCTCCAGCACTTGTAGGCCAAACTGCAGCAGGAAAGAAAGAACGTGTTCTATAGCTTCATGCCACGTTGCAGAATATGGATCTGCCCTTTTCTCCAAGACCATATTGGGGTTTTGTTTATTTATTTGTTCTTTTTTTTCATTCTTGGTTTTGAATTATTGGTTGTTATTATTATTTATTTTATCTTCTTCCATAGTTCATTAATGTATTATTGTCTTGGATCATATTTGTCTTTTTTCCAAGGGTGAAAAAAGAATATGGATCTCCATGAAAGCCTAAACAATGAAGAAGAAGAGTGAAATGAGAGCTACATGATATACATTTATATTTATGGAATTTATCAGACGCCCTTATCCAGAGCGACTTACAGTCAGTAGTTACGGGGACAGTACCCCCCCTGGGGACACTCAGGGTTAAGTGTCTTGCTCAGGGACACGATGGTAGTAAGTGGGGTTTGAACCTGGGTCTTCTGGTTCACTAGGCTACTACTACCCCCCTGATTGACAGCATCAGTAAAATGACAGTAAGCAGGTAGATGCTAACAGGAAGGACTTATCACTACTTGACACTGTATCAACAGATCAACCTCCAGAGCGTAGCTGGTGGAACTGGGCCTGGACTGGTTTTGGAGGGAGTGGTTCAGGATGATTCGCTGCTTATTTGCCTGCTGGTCCCAGTGTTTCCCGTAGCTCACATCCAGTGAGGACTGGGAGTGGCTTGGACTCCTCTCATGTCTGATCTGAATCTGGAGGTGAATTAGGTGTTTATGTATTAGTATCAACAGTGATCAAATAAGGTCATAACCAACTCAGGACGTGGGGAAAGTTGTCACCTTGTGGTTGACAGATGAAACGTGGGAGCAGTGCAGTTGATGTTCAGCTCTCATGTGATAAGTCAGCTTTGGCTCAGCTTCTGACATCAGACTCTGGGTCATGTGACACTCTCTGTGGAGGTTTTGACCCTCTTCTGCAAAAGAACACCAATGATGAGTGCCACAGAACTACAGAAAAGTTTTCTATATTCCATTAAAAGGGTGTGGCAGGTGGGTGCCCTCGCCTTGGGTGCTGTATCTCAGTCTGAGGGCGGAGCTCCACTCCGGGCCTCTGTGCTCCAGGAGGCCGAGGACGTTGGTCTGCAGTAGACTCGGGACGACCAGCTCTGCCTCGATTGAGTACTGCCTCCGGCCTCCTACCTCCTGTCTCCGCCCCGACTCCACGTCTCGCCTTGGTCCCGCCTTCGTTCTGTGTCCCGCCTCTTGCCTTCGCTCCAGCTGCACTGCGGAGAGTCGGTTAGCAACAACAGCTAAAGCCCAGTTGGTGATTAGTTCATACTTATTTTGTATAATAAATATGTTTTTTATTTTGTTCATTTTAGGAGATTTGAACCGAATGTACAAAATCAACGTTAAAGCCCCATGACAGACATTTAGAAGGCAACCCCTTTCCTTGCCTGGGACTCTAGAAGTCACCGTTGGACTTCTTCTATTTTGTGCACACACAGCGATCGGAGTGGTCGTGGCCAAGCTATTACGTGTAATTTTAGCATTGGTAGCATTTGTACAATGGGGCCCCTTTTAAGTGGTACTGCTACAGTGTCATTGCCAACAAAGGGGGCCCTACAAGGGGTACTAATACAGCAGCATCGCCAGCACTGTAATTCAGTGGAATGTTAAACCAGCCACTTCATTAAGATATCTGCTCAATCAGCCACATTATTAAGACCCCTGGTCCTTTGGCCACTTTATTAGGGACGCCCGGTCCTTCGGCCACTTTATTAGGAAAACTCAAACCTTCAACCACTTTATTTATATCTTGGCCACCCCCTGTTAGCATTTTTGATGTTAGCATGCTAGCAATAACATGCTAACATGCACATTTTGGAACATGGTCCAAACATCACCAAATTTAACGTGATGCGTCTTGGCCATGCCCTGTTAGCATTTTTGATGATAGCATGCTAGCATTAGCATGCTAACATGCTAATTTTTCAACATGCTCCAAACGTCACCAAATTTCATGTGACTGCCTGCTCCATTGGCTACTTTAATAATACCAGATGCTTTTACAGCTGACACCATCTCTGGAGGCCACGCCTGCTCCTGCGACCAACGACCGGACAGACCCATCAAAATTTCCTCTGGAATTTTGGATTCTAGTTATTATTCAAGTCGTATAAACTTTTCAGAACATGTTCATTCATTATGAACATTGATATCACATTCAAACACATAATGCAATCAGAACACCTGAGAAAGAGGCCGTGTCCTTAAGGACATTTTCAAGCACAACACTCATGCTGGTCCTCTGGTTGAGACCATGGATGAAGTCAACTGAGAGGATGATGGGACGTCCATCTGTGGTGACCTTGGCCTCCAGGCGGTACTGCTGTCTCCTCTCTGTAGGCAGGGTCACTGTGTCCATTAGACCCTAAGACATGCAGAAGATGAATTCACACAATGAAGAGGATCTCCTTGTGAGCTACCTCATCTTTTTTGTTTGACTTTGGGGCCTTACTTTTAGGTAGTAATGATAAAAGTTGTCCACTAAAAGTTCAGCCTTTACTGTCTGCACGCTCTTCACTTGATCCAGCTGCCCTGCAGAAATGAAAGCCACCAGGATGTCAGCATCAGAACAGCAGTGACAGGACGTGATGTTCTGTTAAAAACTGCCTTCACCCTGAATGAGGAGACTCTTCTGTGGGTGAGTGATCTTCAGGACCAGCCGATGGACACTAAAACTCAGTTCGATGGCCATGTCCCTTTGCACCGTGGACAAAGGAGTTCTTAGAGACAGCAGCAGGTTGACCTCCTGGGGCAGCCAGGTGTCCCTCTGTCCACAGAAACACCGAAACACAATATTGAAAATTGCTGGATCTGGATGTATAAAATCCTGCAGATGTGAGAAGAATCGTGTGAGCTTTGGGTTGCCATGTTGTGCCACCATATTTCTGTACTTTCTTTGGTTGGGGTTTCTAAGAAGGAGGTAGCAACATCTCAACGAAAAAAAACTAACAACAATTTTTGCTTTTATATCAGTCTTAGTGTATCGGAAGTTACACTAATTCTGTCTTGGTCCAGAATTACAGCCACTTTGATCCAGTCCCACAATGAGATTTCTGTAGCTTTAAATGCGAATGAGGAGGAGAGCAGCCTATGTAGTCATTAACAGCATTTACCAACAACAGGAAGTTATGTCGGCTAAAAAAAAAATCCCCTTATGACATCATAATGGGACAAATTCCAGATCCGGCCGTCTGAGTAATCCTACACAAATTATTAATATGTCAGAAATCAATGAATATTATTCTGATGCATGGTGCAGTGCAGGAGTTCTACCTGAGGAACAGCAGCATACAGAGCCTCCAGCAGGTACTGATGAAGACCCCTGTCCAGCTTCAGAGCTCTGAGGGACACAGTGACCGGGCCAGGCGGAGGAAAAGGCTTCCCCGTAAGGGATGAAGGGTAGGACATCTCAGAGCACAGCTGCCACCCGACCAGCTTAGACCCTGCAAGGGAAGCCAATATCATCTCCTCATCTCCACCACTCCCAATAAACCCAGCCCACACAGGGGTTCCACCCACATTGGGCCTGGGGGACTCACAGGCCTTTGGAGTGCAGGTGGTTTTCTCCATGCGGTTCCTCAAGCCTGACAATTCTTCTGTGGTGTCACCACTCACCCGGAAGATTTTTGAGCTGTGACAGAAGGTCATGCGTGGAGGTCAGAGAGAAGCATAGTTATCATATAGGGAATCATGAACTGCTACTTGGACTTTGGCTACCTGAATGTCAGCAGGTCCATTACATCCTCTGGTGTGTTGAAGACCACCTTGAAGGCCTGTCCCCTCTCTAGTTGAATGCTTCCATCCAGACTGGTTGAAGATTTGAGTCTGGACACCCACTCCAGCCCAGTTGGTCCAAGTGCCCCGCCCACTCCCATGTGGGCCGAGGTGCCCACATACATACTGGTGAGGGGATAAGATCGTGATAGCTTCAAGGCCTACAACACTCTCTCATCCACAGTTCCTGTGGCCTAAAACACATACTTGGGTTTAATGAATCCCGCCAAGGAGAAGTGAGACCAGTCTTTGAAGGTGGCACCACCCTTCAGCCGCAGGGACAACAGGGAGGACATGTTGAGGGCCAGTCGAATGGGGAAACCTGACAGGGACGGCAGGAGCAGCTCCTTGGCCAGAACAAATGCCCTGTGGCTGAGTCTGACCTCATTACCCTGTCGGGGACAGAGGTCAGTGTCTGTATTTTAAATGACACATACACACACACACACATACACACACACATACCTTCAGGAGCTTTACAGCTAATCCTGCCATGCTGAGTGACAGCGTCCCCATGTGGTCAGTGAGGTCACTGCAGGCCAGGAAGGTGAGTTCATTTCCAAACACCTTCATGCTGATCCAGCACTGAGGACATCCAGCATCTGACTTTCTTCCTGTAAACTTCAAGTTTAAGAAGAAGGAACCTTCACCGATGTTGTATCTGTATATAATTCATATCCTGTCATATTGTGAGTCGTGTATGGTGATGAAAAAGGAGCCACCTTGGCTCTTGCCTGTCTGAAGAGGTTCTGTTTCTGCTGTTTGCAGGCATCTCCATCATTCTTGCTAGAACCCTCTGGGTTTGGGTCCCCTGTCCCCTTCATTAGAGATTCTGCTGCTTCCTGGAATCGGGGTTTCCTGTCCTGGTTGTCCACCTGTCCTCCAAACATGTACTTCATTAATGGCTCCATGTTTTCAGCCCGAACCTCCATCTGGTCACAGAACAGAAGAATGACGTCTCCACATCGGTTTGGACATTCATCTGCTAAACCAGAGTACTGTGTTACCTCCAGCAGGTTGAAGGCTCTGCCAAATGCGTGCACGGTCAAATTCGCCATGAGTGAACGGGGCAAAAAGGACGCTGGGGAAAACACCAACACTCCCTCCACATTGGCAGCAGCCAATCCTGAAACAGGGGAGTGGCATCTGTCAGCTGCAACCCTCCCCACGCCCAACCAAACCTGGTTTACGGTGAATCAGTACCCAAGTCCATGGTGGAGTCCATGTAGGAGGAGAACTTCCACGTCTCTGCTTCAAAGTCGCGGCTGATGATGTCATCAGGAAGGGACCGCATCTGGTCCCATTTGAGGGGGTCCTCAGTTTTCTGCAGGTGGGTCAGGTGACTCCAAACAAAGGCACCGACTGGACATAATAGTGGCAAGTTGTTATTTCCTGCTGTGGGGAAGTGTGAAGGTGTGAGAGACATCTGAAGCTCAGACCTTGGCTGGACGTTTCTCTGTCAAGCGTGTCTCTGATGGCACTGAAGACCTTCTGGTCAGCGCAGCGCATGAGCTGCTGGTAGGCAGCGATCCTGACCTCCACGTCCTCCTGGAGGGTCTGATACAGCAGGACCAGGGCCGTTCTCTGGAGGGAAATTCAGATGCGTTATGCGCTTTTCAGCAGCTGTGCTCATGGTGAAGGCTCCGCGCTTCTGCACACTGACATTAGCGCTGCAGGGAATGCGCCGGAAGGCTTGGATGGCCACCAGGCGCAGCTCCACGGGTGCAGAGTGGTTGAGCAGAAAGGTGCCAAGCTGATCGATCAGACCAGCGGCTGCCAGTCCAGAATTCCCAACTGCTTTCAGGATTCTGAGCATCTGAAACCACGAGAGAGCCGGCGTGATTATTGCAGGATTGCGGGGATCTTTCAGGGATATGATGGACCACAGGACATGCGCACCTCCATCATCCTGGAAGTCCCTAACATTCCGGTGACCTCTTCCTCTAGAGAGGCCTTCAGAATTCCTATGAACTCCTGCACCTCAGGGATCTGGGTGCATGGGGACAGCTCTCTCTGGCACAGCTGGTGGACCAGGGCGGACACGGACAGCAGCACCTTCTGGCGAATTTCGGGGTTCAGCAGTAGAGCCTGAGGGGAACCGAGGTGGCGTTGAAACACAGGCTCCTTAAAAATCGATAGCTTGAGTATTCTGAAGAACTCACGTTGGCAGAGGCTACCATGGGAGGGGTGGGGCGCTGAACAAAAGCCAGAAATGTGGGGGCGCGATGCTCCTCGAGCTCGTGGTTCAGAAAGAGGTCCGTCAGGAGCCGGATGCAGCCTTCAGAGCCGCAGCTGAGCACCGCGTCCAGCAGAGGTTGCCTGCAGGGCCACACGGCGCCAGTTAATGTCACCGGGCAGATTCGCCATGAATACGCACCGATCAAAAGACCAAAGAAAATGCGAAATCACCCAGCTGATCTGCATCAAACAGTCACAACGTACAAATACTCGGCTCTGCCCCCACTCCCCTCACTCCCCTCTTCCGCTCCACAAACTCTCTGAACACAAACACAAACACACACAAACTGACCGTGCACCAGTCACTCTGTGCAGCATTGGTCTGCCAACTACCTCACTTTGTCACTTTGTCACTTTTACACTTACAAGCTCTGTTGCACTACATGGTTTGCACTCTCCACCATGTGCCCTTATTTGTATATTGTGTTTTTAAAAATTGTATTTATACCTTAATGTTACTGTTTGTATTTAATGTTACTTGTAAGCACCACGGGTCTGAGAGTAACGACATTTCAATTCTCTGCATGTCCTTACATGTGGCAGAATTGACAATAAAGCTGACTTTGACTGATAACCACAAGCAAGAGATTCAAGGTTCAATATATACAGACTAGAGTGTAGTGATACACCATTTCACACAGACCCCCATAGTACATTTATACATTTACATTTACGGCATTTAGCAGACGCCCTTATCCAGAGCGACTTACAACGTGCTTAAGTTACCATCGATGAAGGGATCAGTTCTGGTTCACTAGGACCCCCAATTATGAATACAATCTTTTTATTCACTCTGTTGTAGATTCTGTACACAAGTTCGACAATAAGAAAGTTACAATTTAATCTAAATATTCTTTAAAGAGGAAGGTCTTGAGCTGTCGTTTGAAGGTGCTCAGTGACTGAGCTGTTCTGACCTCGAGGGGAAGTTCATTCCACCACCGAGGGGCCAAGACAGAGAAGAGTCTAGATGAATGTTTTCCTTTTACCTTAAGCGATTTATACAAATAAATAAAAAGATTTTGCATACAACAAAGCTAAATTTCACTAAGATTGAACTAAACTTAAATACTTAAGTTTTTCAAATACTTGAAAATCTATTTGTGAAAGTCACATGTGACACACCACAGCGCTCCCTTACCCGCTAGGCCACCACTGCACACAAAAAAAAATCTCTGTAGAGAAAATATGTCTCTGGGGTCAGAGCAACGGTGGCCGAATAATTATAATATAACAGACAAGATGGTCAAGGCCGCGCATACAACTGTGAAGCTGTCATTCACTCACAGTGAAATGGCCCGGAAGACATACAAGTACACAGAGAGTCACTGTGTGCAAAAAGACAAAAATAACACACAACACAACAACATGACCAAGGACATTGTGCACCTACCCATAATATAGTGCAGGTCAAGACAATATGATGATATATCAGTGTATGAATGTAATTCTTATTTATGGTGTATACAGTATATGATATAATATGATAATAATAGCAGTAATAGTGATATGACATGAATTGATATTAAATTTTTATACTAATGTGGGGAATGGTGTGGAAAATGAGAACCACTGACTTTTCTAAGCGTACAGAGATGTAACGGACATCCTGGAGCTCGAACCAGAAATACAGAATATGAATTTACGTGTCAATAGTGGTAGACATGTCTGACAAGTCTGAACTTCTCAGAAACAGTGGGCCACCCACCAGTGAAGACACTCACCAGTCGTCTCGACACTTGAAGGAGCCCTCGTGCCACGCGCTCCTCAGCTGCTGACTGGACAGAGTCCTCAGCCGCACAACCAGACTCAGGAAGAGTTCGGACTGCTGCGGAGGACATGAGCACGTTGAGCAGATGCATGGGGAGCTGCGTGGTGGAAGCAGGACTCGTGCTCACCTGCTGCTGTTCCATCATGTGGCTGCACAGTCTCCTGATGGTGGTGAGGACACTGTGCGAATCAGACGCTGGTCCTCTCGCTGGGTCACCAGTGTCCTCTTCAAACTTCAGGTCAGTCAAGTAAGCGGAGCCCCGCGTGTCTGCTAAGGGTCAGGGATGATTTGTGCAGCTACCTTACGCAGAAGTTACTTGGTCTGGAAAAACCAGAGGAGCCTTACCCAGAGCCACAGGTACGTTCTCCAAGGTTCTCAGCAGAGTGAGGGTTGAAACGGTCCTGCTCTGCACAATGCCTGGCAGTCCAGACACCAGCACCACAGCCACCGTCTCGGTGCAATTCACCTTCTCCACCAGATCCGGGCCCAGCTGCTGAGTGCACTGATGGGTCATGGCCACCGCCTGAAGCACAACATGAACGAGACCATCCTCTTCATCAAATCATCATGCAGGAAAGTAGGAGAAGAGTGAAGGATTGTGGGAAAGTGTCCAGACTCAAGTTTCAGTCGACTAAAAGTCTGAGCATTTTAGTCTTATTTTAGTCAGATTTATCCATGAATATTTTGGTGTAGTTTTAGTCAATGAAAATTATATATTAGACTTTGGGGCTGTGGTGGCCTAGCGGTTAAGGAAACGGACCTGTAATCAGAAGGTTGTGGGTTCGAATCCCGAACCGCCAAGGTGCCACTGAGGTCCCCTTGATGAAGGGGCGCCAGGCACCAGGCGCCTGTCATGGTTGCCCACACATTTCACAGGTTCACCATGTGCTGCTCAGTGTGTCACACTTCCCTTATCTTTCATATTATTGTTACCTTATTGACTCAAGAATTCACTCATATATCATTCCTGACGTTTGAATGTTTGTCGACACACGTTCTGTGTCAGGCGTGTAACCACACAGACAATCGTGAGAGAGGTACGCCCTTGTAGCGTGCGGGATTGACCCAAACGCGGAGAGAACCGCGGGAGGTTGGAAGACACACGCGATTGTTGTTGTAACGCCCGAGCGCTAAAAGCGGAATCCCACCGGGGAAACGGCGTTACGATAAACCGGCCGATATAAGTAGCTCGCGAGCTGAAGAGATGGAGAAACTCACGGTACCGGAGATGGAGAGGACTGGACACTGGAAACAGGTGAGAGCTCATGGACCATGAATTAAACACGATGTCTGAGCGAGGAGCAGGCGCCAGGACTTCCTGTTTATCTCCTGTCCTAACCAATCCTCGCTCTTCCTTGCAGTCACCTGACTCGCTCACCTGACAGGACCCCCCCCCTCGACGACCGGCTCCTGACGGTCCCGGACGAGAAGGCTGGCGACGATGGAAGGCCGAGATGAGGTCCGGGTCCAAGATGAACCGGGAGGGAACCCAGGACCGTTCCTCGGGGCCGTAGCCCTCCCAGTCCACAAGATACTGGAAGCCCCGGCCACGAGGACGAGAGTCCAGGATCTGACGGACGGTGAAGGCGGGACCACCATCGATGATCCGAGGAGCAGGCGGAGGGGCTGAGGGGGGAACGAGTGGGGAGGAGACATACGGCTTGAGCTGGGAGATGTGGAAAACGGGGTGGACCTTGAGAGACGAGGGGAGGCGCAGCCGATAGGCGACCGGGTTGATTTGAGCGGTCACGGGGTAGGGACCGACAAATCGAGGAGTCAGCTTCTTGGACTCGGTGTGCAGACGAAGGTGACGAGTGGAGAGCCAAACTCGATCGCCGGGCTGGAAGGAACGTCCCGGACGGTGCCGACGTCGGTGCTGACGGATGTAGTCGGAGTTGGCTCGAGTGATGGCAGTCCGGGCCTTGATCCAGGCTGAGCGGCACCGCCGAACCAGGTCCTGCGCCGCCGGAACATCGACCTCTGCTTCCTGGTGAGCAAAGAGGGGTGGTGAGTAGCCGAAACAGACCTCAAAGGGAGACAAGCCCGTAGCAGAGGAAGAGTGCAGGTTGTGGGAGAGCTCGGCCCAGAGCAGGAACCGAGGCCAGAGACGGGGCTGCGAGGACACAAAGCAGCGCAGGAAGCGGCCGAGTTGCTGATTGGCCCGCTCAGCCTGACCATTGGACTGGGGATGGTATCCAGAAGAGAGACTGCGGGTGGCACCGATCAGACGGCAGAAGGCTTTCCAGAATCCGGCGATGAATTGGGGCCCCCTGTCTGAGACGACATCTGTCGGAAACCCATGCAGCCGGACCACGTGCTCCAGAAGCAACTCCGCAGTGGTTTTGGCGGAGGGGAGTCCGGACAAAGCCACCAGGTGCACTGCCTTGGAGAACCGGTCCACGATGGTGAGGATGGTGTCCTTCCCGTCCACGGGAGGGAGACCGGTGACAAAGTCCAATCCCACATGTGACCAGGGGCGCCGGGGAACCGGGAGAGGACGCAGATCACCGACCGGAGGAGAGGGAGAAGACTTCGACCGAGCACAGGTCTCACAAGCGGAGGTGAATTCTTGGACGTCTCGCCGCATGGAGGGCCACCACAAAGCGCGCTGGAGGAGGCGAAGGGTACGGGCCGGACCAGGATGCCCCGAGAGCGGAGAGGAGTGGGCCCAAAGCAGAGCCTCTTGGCGGCAGCAGGAGGGAACATAAAGACGACCAGGTGGCGTCTCCGGAGGAGCCGGCTCCCCAGGCAGCGCACGCCGGATGGAGTCCTCCAGAGGCCAACGAAGAGGCGCGACGATCCGCTCGGCAGGTATGATGGGGTCCGGATCCGGATCAGGGACAGACGAAGAAAATTGCCGGGAGAGGGCGTCTGCCTTAGTGTTCTTGGATCCGGGACGGTAGGCCAGCTGGAAATCGAAAGATTCAAAAAACAATGCCCAACGAGCCTGCCGGGGGTTGAGCTGTTTGGCTGAGCGGATGTGGATCAGGTTCTGGTGGTCGGTCCAGATCAGGAATGGCTCAACAGCGCCCTGGAGCCAGTGCCGCCACTCCTCCAGAGCCCACTTGATGGCCAGCAGCTCACGGTCCCCAACCCCGTAACGCTGCTGAGTGGGAGAGAACTTACGGGAGAAGAAGCAACACGGATGGAGCTTCCTGTCTGGACCACGTTGTGAGAGAACAGCGCCCGCGCCCACATCGGACGCGTCCACCTCGACAACGAACTGCTCAGCCGGGTCCGGGTGGCGAAGAATAGGAGCAGAGGTGAAGAGACTGATGAGGTGATGGAAGGCCCGAAGTGCCTCTGGAGGAAGAAGAAACGGCCGGGGTTGATGAGCTGGTTTAGTGAGAGTCGTCAGCGGTGCTACAACTGAACTGAAACCCCGGATAAAACGCCGATAGAAATTGGCGAACCCCAGGAAGCTTTGCAGCTGCTTAAGACTAGTGGGTTGGGGCCACTTGGTCACAGCTTTGACCTTCTGGGGATCCATGGCCACGCCCTGGGTAGAGATGGTATAACCCAGAAACGCGGTGGAGCGCTGGTGGAAGGCGCACTTTTCCAGTTTACAGTACAGCTGGTGGGCAAGCAGACGTTTCAAGACGGCTCTCACATGAAGGACATGATCCTGTTCATTCTGGGAGTACACTAGAATGTCGTCCAGGTACGCAAACACCCACCGGCCCAGCATGTCCCGGAGGACATCGTTGATGAAATGCTGGAACACGGCGGGCGCATTGCACAACCCGAACGGCATCACTAGGTACTCCCAGTGTCCTGTTGGAGTAATGAAGGCGGTCTTCCACTCATCCCCCTCCCGGACGCGCACGAGGTTGTAGGCGCTGCGCAGATCCAGCTTGGTGAAGATGGAGGCCCGGGAGAGGGAATCCAATGCCGTGGAGAGGAGAGGAAGCGGGTGCCGGTTCTTGATGGTGGCCTTGTTCAGCCCCCGGTAGTCAATGCAGGGGCGGAGACCTCCCTCTTTCTTCTTAACGAAAAAAAAACCTGCGGCCGCAGGGGAGGTGGAGGGCCGGATGAAGCCCTGTTGGAGGGCCTCCGCGATGTAATCCTCCATCGCCCTGTTCTCTGCGGGGGACAGAGAGAACAGCCGACCACGAGGCAGCACTGCCCCAGGTAAGAGGTCGATGGCGACGTCATAAGGACGGTGCGGAGGCAGGGTGGAGGCTCGCTGTTTGCTGAAGACCTCAGCGAGGTCACGATAAGCAGCAGGGATGGATTCGATGTCGGCGGGCGGGGGGGCTGGGGATTCTCTGGAGCACGTGCTTGCCCTGGGAAGCAGACAGTGCTGGCGGCAGGCAGGACCCCAGTCCAGGATGCGGTTTTCAGACCAGAGGACGTGTGGATCGTGGAGCTGGAGCCATGGATAACCCAGGATGAGAGGTGATGAAGGTGCTGAGATGACCAGGAAGTGGATGTGTTCAGAGTGGAGGCCGATGGACATCAGAACTGGCTGGGTCTGAGACTGGACTGGATAAGGTTGGAGAGGGTGTCCATCGACAGAGGTGACGGGAATGAAACGGGTGACTGCCTCCAGGGATATTCCCAGCTGGGAGGCTAACCCTTGGTCGATAAAGTTGTCGGCTGCTCCTGAGTCCAGGAGAGCCTCCAACTCGACCCGCTTGTGTCCCAGCTGGAAAGTTACCCTGAGCGAGAAACGAGAACTAACGATATGAGTGGACGTGCCAGGCAGGGCTCCCCCGACACCTACCTGGCTGTGCCGTTTCCCGGACGGAGAGGGCACTGGGGACGGCGATGTTCCGAAGAGCCGCAGTATGCGCAGAGGCCCTCTCTCCAGCGGCGGTCTCGTTCCCCCTGCGGCAGTCGTCCAAGCTGCATGGGTTCCTCGGCCGCTGGGCTAGCGGCCGCGCCGGGAAATGAAAAACGAGGCGGAGACGGCATATGAGTGGAAGGTGGTCGGGACCAACGTTGAGCAGGTGGAGGCCGTGTCAGAATCCGCTGATCTATACGGAGAGCCAGATCCACCGCCGCATCGAGGGTTTGAGGAGCTTC
This sequence comes from Denticeps clupeoides, assembly GCF_900700375.1. NCBI lineage: Eukaryota > Metazoa > Chordata > Actinopteri > Clupeiformes > Denticipitidae > Denticeps > Denticeps clupeoides. The sequence goes on from NC_041710.1 coordinate 1,654,431, forward strand.
TTTGCCAGTCATCTCGTCTCGTATGTGATCAGCCAGGCCCTCAATGAAGAGAGCGCGAAGAGCGTCGTCTCCCCAAGAGAGTTTGGCTGAGAGGGTTCTGAACTCTGAAGCGTAGTGGCAGACGGAGAAAGACCCCTGACGCAGATGGAGAAGCTGGGAATCCGGAGCCCTCTCGCCGCTGGCTGGGACGAAAGTCTTCCGGAGCTCCTCGGAGAAGAGAAAATAATCGTTGCAGATGGGTGATTTGGCGTTGTATAGGGCCGCCGCCCACTCCTGTGCACGCCCGGACAGGAGAGATGTTAAGAGAGCCACCTTGGAGCGAGACGTCTCATAATGGGAGGAGTAGCACTCGAAAATCATATCCAAGGTGGCTAATAACCCGTCCGGGCGGCCGTCCACCCCGTTCCATTTATCTGGCAGAGCGATACGAGGACCGGCGGTGGCGCCGGAGAGCTGGCGCTGTAACACTGTCATGGAGGTGGAGAGTTGCAAAACGGAGTCCTTGAGAGTATTAATGGTGGTGGCTTGTGCATCAATAATACCATGTAAATATGTGACTTCCGCCTTCACGCGCTCAAACTCCGCTGGGTCGACTACGGGCTCAGACATCCTGTCAGGCGTGTAACCACACAGACAATCGTGAGAGAGGTACGCCCTTGTAGCGTGCGGGATTGACCCAAACGCGGAGAGAACCGCGGGAGGTTGGAAGACACACGCGATTGTTGTTGTAACGCCCGAGCGCTAAAAGCGGAATCCCACCGGGGAAACGGCGTTACGATAAACCGGCCGATATAAGTAGCTCGCGAGCTGAAGAGATGGAGAAACTCACGGTACCGGAGATGGAGAGGACTGGACACTGGAAACAGGTGAGAGCTCATGGACCATGAATTAAACACGATGTCTGAGCGAGGAGCAGGCGCCAGGACTTCCTGTTTATCTCCTGTCCTAACCAATCCTCGCTCTTCCTTGCAGTCACCTGACTCGCTCACCTGACATTCTGTTCCACTTCATTAAAAGGGGTGGTAGTAGCCTAGCGGGTAACACACTCGCCTATGAACCAGAAGACCCAGGTTCAAACCCCACTTACTACCATCGTGTCCCTGAGCAAGACACTTAACCCTGAGTGTCTCCGGGGGGGGGACCGTCTCCTGTAACTACTGATTGTAAGTCGCTCTGGATAAGGGCCTCTGGTAAATGCTGTAAATGTAAAATGTAGAAAGTGTTTCTCCCAGACATCTGCTAAACCTTCTCAAGTATCTTGAAATTTAATTAATGCTGCTATTGTGGATGTGACGTCATCTGTGCAACTGAATGGGAGACACACGAAACCGAAACCGCGATATAATAACACGAATAAACGTCTCATCTCGTCAATCAGAATGTTTTGGACACATTTTAGTATCATGTTTATTTGTCAACAATATCGCATGACATGTTTTGTTTTAGTCACATCATAAAGGTTCGTTGATGAAGATATTTTGTCCAAATCTTTGTCCAAAACACCACTTGTGGGGAGGACAAGAGAGACAACATGTAACCTAGTGGGTAACACACACGTCTATGAACCAGAAGACCCAGGTTCAAACCATTTTGTCCCTGAGCAGGACACTTAACCCTGAGTGTCTCCAGGTGGGGACTGTCCCTGTAACTACTGATTGTAAGACACTCTGGATAAGGGCGTCTGATAAATGCTGTAAATGTAAATGTAAATTCCCCCGCACCTACGTCCTGAAACTCCGCCCACCATGCCCCACCCAGAGTCCCCTAACCTGGTTCTCTTTAAGCGGGACAGAGTGCTTCCAGAAGTCGGACAGCCGGTGTTGGTGGCACCGCGTCAGTTCCCGGCTCTTCCTCACCACGCCCCCCCTCCGCTCGTAGCTGCTGGGGCAGAATCCGTACACGTCCTCCTGGACAGAAAGAGCAGCGGGAGGGGTCAGAGGGGCAGATCTGTCAGCGGTTCCACCAGGGTTCTGCCCAGCTCTGCTCCTCGCCCGGCGTTAATCGGGTGGACAGGAGGATGTTACCTTAGTAAACGATCCGGCTCCCCAGCACATAAAAGCGCCGGGGTTCCTGCTCGTAATGCAGTGTTTTCTCAGCTCGGGGTCCTCACCTCTTCCACCCGCTCCCTCGCCCGGCCGGTGTGGGAGGTCTGGAGCATGCTCAGTATGGCTCTCTTGATGTTGAGCGTCCACACCTGCTCGGCGGCCTGCGGACAGAGGGTCGCGACCCTTCCCTCCCTGAGGGCGAACCGCAGGGGCTGCTTCTCCAGCGATTCCCTGCCGAACCAAAACACCAGATGGGAGCAGAGCCTCCAGACTCCTTCGCTTCCCAGCTCTTCTACCACTGAACGCAGACGCTGTGTCCTACCTGAGACTCTTCTGGCGGAGGAGCGAGGGCTCCCTCTGGGACGAGCTGCGCTTCATCTGCGGATTCCTCAGCTGTTTCATGAGATGTGGACGTGAATAAAATGAACCGGAACAACTTCATCAGTACAAAGCTTAAATGGACCCACCTTCATCACCATCAGGGGACATTTGGGGTGGGTGTCAATGTCCACCACACAGTCCAGAGCTAGCTGGCTGGCCGCCGCTGAGGGGGCCTGGGAGCCGGTGCTGACGGTCATGCTGTAGCGGAACGTGTGTCTCCTGCCCTGCTGGACGTCTGCGGCACAGAATGACAGTCTACAAAAGTCCTCATCACAGTGATGCTCAGTCCAGAAGACCGGAGGGACCTACTGAGGGACCCACTTAAAGCCTCACCAGCGCAGGCGGGGTTACAGATCTCCGCTTGGTGCCGTGTCACCGCTTCACCTGAGGAGAACAGCGGAACCTTCCTTCACGTCCATCCACAGAGCTGGGAATTTGTGTAAATCATCTCTAACTCGGGTCTGAGGAGCGTTGGCCGGTTTTACTCACATGGTAACAGCCAGGCCAGGAGGACGAGAATGACCCCTCCAGACGAGTGCGTCATGTCGCGGCTGCAGCGGTTACTGTCCACTCCAACCCGAGACCGGCCGCCTGTCCCTAAAGGCCCGCCTTCTCCGGCCCCCAGCAGCCAATCAGGTTACCACAGCTATCACAGGGCAGCGCACATGATCCCGTGCCTTTAACGTTTAATACAGTGTTATCACTACTTGCCAGAGGATAACAGCATTTGTTCCTTTTTCTAAAATGTTCTACACCTAAAACGGAAACGGCAGCATCCGTATTCGTCCATCTTTCTCGCAAATATCAAAACACATCACCTGGCCCAAACCCGTCGAGCTCGGCCAAGACGTTCAGCTCTGATCCAGGCTCTGCTTCACACTTGGTTCCAGTGATTTCTCCTGAGCTTCTACTCTCAGTTATTATAATTCAACTCCACTGTTATTATAATCGAACTCCCTCATCAGCAGTTCCTGTTTAATAGTGTTTCACATAATCTACTGTGAGCCGAGGAAGAAGCAGAATGTGCATCTTCACATGATGCAGGTGACATGGGCAGGACTGAGGTGACGGACCAGGAGACGCCGCATTACGGGTCATGAGTGCAGAGATGGATGGGAAGTCCTTCTGCAGCGCATGAGACACCAGAGCTTCTCTGAGCTCAGTAAGACCTGAGGTTTGGCAGCTCCAGCTTTCCATAATCTAGGTTTAGGCCTGAACCGTTGAAGAATTTCTCTCTCCCTAAGCCAGGGGGATCCAAACGTTTTTCTCTGAGGGCCACGCATATAAAATAAATGAATGTCTGGGATGATGGCTCATGTGCTTGGTTTTGTAGTGCTGTACAGATCCAGCCGATATAAACCCCCAATATAATCACATCGTTCTGATTAATAAAAATACGAATGATCTTGCATTAATAAGTTAATAGCAAGTTTAATCATCTGGTAATGTTACTCACCCCTATGCCGGTGTTACCCAATTTTACCCACTCCCCTGATTTTTTTTAGGTGCCACTGAGGTGCCACTGAGCAAAGCACCGTCCCCACACACTGCTCCCCGGGCGCCTGTCATGGCTGCCCACTGCTCACTCAGGGTGATGGGTTAAATGCAGAGGACACATTTCACTGTGTGCACCGTGTGCTGTGCTGCTGTGTATCACACGTGACAATCACTTCACTTTCACTTTCAAGAGTGAGCGTGAAAGTGACGTGATTGTCATTGTTGTACACTGCAGCACACGGTGACACGGTGAAATGTGTCCTCTGTATTTATCCATCGCCCTGAGTGAGCAGTGGGCACCATGACAGGCGCCCGGGGAGCAGTGTGTGGGGACGGTACCTTCATCAAGGGGACCTCAGTGGCACCATGGCGGGTCGGGATTCGAACCTGCAACTTTATGATTATGGGTTTGCTAGGCCACCACTGGCCCAAGAGTGGTGAGGTGATTCCTACACACTTAATCACGCTAGTAGATTTTTTTTTTACACAGACATGGCATTCTGGCTTTCACAGTTTTTATTGTAAAAAAAAAAATTATTATTTTACCCCACCGTCTTGAAAAACTCGCTTCATTTGGGGTGAACTGTGGCCACTACACATACGCACACACACACACACACACACACACACACACAGACTTTACTCACACTGATTACTTTCCCAGCATATCTGGAACTTTCTACACTCACTTGCTATTTTGTGTTTCTTTGATTTTGCCATTTCTGCTCACACTTAGCAAAATCTTTCTTTGGTTACGTTTTGGGACGATGTGGCCTTGATCAGCACCACAAATTTTATGCGTGGGCCATATTTCATTACATTTCTAGTTTCGTAGGGTTGTAGTTTGGACTACAGATGCGTATCACATGATAACAGATAAGTTATATTACAACTATGCGTTTGAATAGTTTTGATATAAAAAATAACTACTGTCCTTACCTGCTGCTTTCAACTGCTTACTGAATGTTTTACTCTTCTGATATGAACATTTTATCAGACACTTTATCAGACACGTTTATCCAGAGCAACTTACAACCAGTAGTGACAGGGACAGTCCCCCGCTGGAGACACTCAGGGTTAAGTGTCTTGCTCAGGGACACGATGGTAGTAAGTGGGAATTGAACCTGGGTCTTCTGGTTCAAAAGCGAGTGTGTTACCCCTGGAGACAGAGGGACACAGTGATAGTAGGGGTTTGGACATGGGACGCTGTGGACATCTGGTGGACAAGCTGGGCTGCTGCCATGCTACAAATACAAGAACGAACCCTCCTCATCCTCCTCTGACTTTTTGGCTTTGATGAAGGGGAGAACAGCGGACCTGGCAACCCGCCCGACCCCACGTGACCAGCGCAAGAGGCCCCGCCCCTAGGGCCGCCGCAGCGCGACGTCACAGGGCGGTGGGCGGATCCCCGGTCGCTCCGACACAATGAGAGCCGGCCTGTAGGACACCACGCCGGGGACCGGACCTGCTTCTCTCGCTTCGCAGCCTCGCTGGGTTCTAGTTCCGACCGAGCCGTCGTCGCGGACCGTACCGATCATGTCCGTGTTCCCCTGCTCGGATTATTTCGCTGCCGAGTGCCTGGTGTCGATCTCCAGCGGACCCGTCCTCCACAGACCCACCCCGGCGGCCCAGGCCGTCCCCCCGGGCCTCCCTCTGATGGACCCGGACGCGTCGAGCGAGGACCGGGAGGTTCGGGAGACCCTGAAGAGGGAGGGGCCGAACCTGGCGACGGTGGCCGAGATCCTAACCGACCTCCACGGCCACGTCCGCCCCATGTCGGCCTACTCGGAGAGCAGCAGCTCTTCGTGCGGGGAGAGCGGCTACACCACGCTGTCCGACTCCACCACCCCCACCCCGGTCCCCGGACACAAGGGCTGGCAGCCGCTGTCCCCCAGCAGGCGACACTGGTGCACTTACGAAGGGTGTGACCGCGTGTACGGGAAGTCGTCTCACCTGAAGGCGCACATCAGAACACACACAGGTATATACACCACACACCCTACATACACCCTACATACAAAAAAAAAACACACACTACACTAACAAACACACTACATACACACACCACATACTCTACATACACTACACACACACACACACACACACACTACATACACACACCACATACACTACACATACACACACCACATACTCTACATACACTACATACAAAAAAAAAAAAAAACACGCTACACATACAAACACACTACATACACACACCACATACTCTACATACACTACACATACATACACTACATACACACACCACACACACTACATACACTACATACAAAAAAAAAAACACACGCTACACTAACAAACACACTACACATACACACACCACATACACTACACATACACACACCACATACTCTACATACACTACACATACATACACTACATACACACACCACACACACTACATACACTACATACAAAAAAAAAACACGCTACACATACAAACACACTACATACACACACCTCATACTCTACATACACTACACACACACACACACCACATACTCTACATACACACACCACATACTCTACATACACTACATACACAAATCACATACTCTACATACACTACACACACACCCTACATACACCCTACATACAAAAAAAAACACACGCTACACTAACAAACACACTACATACACACACCACATACACTACATACACTACACACACACACACACTACATACACACACCACATACACTACACATACACACACCACATACTCTACATACACTACATACAAAAAAAAAAAAAACACGCTACACATACAAACACACTACATACACACACCACATACTCTACATACACTACACATACATACACTACATACACACACCACACACACTACATACACTACATACAAAAAAAAAAACACACGCTACACTAACAAACACACTACACATACACACACCACATACACTACACATACACACACCACATACTCTACATACACTACACATACATACACTACATACACACACCACACACACTACATACACTACATACAAAAAAAAAACACGCTACACATACAAACACACTACATACACACACCACATACTCTACATACACTACACACACACACACACTACATACTCTACATACACACACTACATACTCTACATACACACACCACATACTCTACATACACTACATACACAAATCACATACTCTACATACACTACACACACACCCTACATACACCCTACATACAAAAAAAACACACGCTACACTAACAAACACACTACATACACACACCACATACACTACATACACTACACACACACACACACTACATACACACACCACATACTCTACATACACTACATACACAAATCATATACTCTACATACACTACACACACACACACTACATACACTACATACAAAAAAAAAGTTAAAAAAAACACGCTACACATACATACACTACATACACACATCACATACTCTACATACACTACACATACATACACACACCACATCCTCTACATACACTACATACACCACACACACCACATACTCTATATACACTACATACATACACACCACATACTGTACACACACTACACATACACTACACACTACACACACACACTACATATATACACCACAAACACACTACACACACACACTACATATATACACCACAAACACACTACATACACACACTACACATACACACACACACAGGTATAAAAATGCTGTACGCAGGTTGATGTTTGTGTGTGTGTGTGTGTGTGTGTGTGTGGTGTGTTACAGGTGAGCGCCCGTTCCCCTGTACCTGGCCAGACTGTGATAAGAAGTTCGCCCGTTCGGATGAGTTGGCGCGCCATACCCGCACCCACACCGGCGAGAAGCGCTTCCTGTGCCCGTTGTGCGACAAGCGCTTCATGCGCAGCGACCACCTGCTCAAACACGCCCGCCGCCACCCGGACTTCCAGCCGTCCATGATCGGGCGGCGAGGGTCGGGCGTGGCTGCTGCCACCACCTCCGCCGACTGTCAGTAGACTCCTCCCCCATCTATTCCAGACCAGCCTTACGGGGGGAGGCCACTCCCCTCACCACACCCACTTCCCAGTACTTCCTCCCAGCAGGATGCACACACCTGCAGGGATGGCCACGCCCCCAGTCCCCCATTGTGGCTATTGTGCCCATGGGCGGGGTCTCCATGTCCTCCAACTCCTTCTGAAATGTCACTTTTGACTGTTGTGTACAACATCTTGATTGTGTGTGTGTGTGTCGGCGTTCCTTTTTCCTCTTCTCCCCCGTTCTACGTTCTCTTTGTTCCCATTCCATATCAGCGGAGATCTGGGTCGGATCGAGCGAGTTTCGGTAATAATCACGCGTCGGGCCGCTGCAGTGCGCGTGTTGATCTCCAAGAACAAAGGACATCAGGAAACTCGAAGCCTTAAACCACCGCGGTCCCGTCTCCTCCTCCTGCATGGACACACAGACACAATAATGCACTTTTCTTCTCGGGCGGGGCCGGGTCACACCGTGGAACCCGTTCAGCCCGCCACGATTAACCAATGCTTCCTCAGTATGCACCTTTGTCTGGCGAAAAGAGGACAAAGAAACTTTTTTTTTTTTTTTTTTAAAGCGTTATTATTATTATTAATATTGTGTTGTTATGGTGAGATCAGTTTGTAGGCTTGATTCTGGTATCTTCAGGGTCCTCATGTTCTCCGCGGCGGACCAGGGCTTCCTCTCGGCTCGCGAGCACGGCGCCGGCGGCCGCGGGCGGTTTCCTGCGCCGGTTCCGCGCGCTTTCTTCTCCTCGGACGGTGGTCGGCAGTGGATCGGACCTCCGGAGCGACTGGTTTAATTCCTGATAGATGATTAGTAGCTGACCTCAGATCGGACGATGATTATTCTTTAATATTAAATCAGCAGTGTGAGACTTGTCAAGGCCAGTAAATACGCCAACGAGTCGCTACGGGCCACCGCACGCTTTATCTGGGGCGCGGGGAGGCCTGGGTGGGGCTGCCCTTCTCAGGTGTTTTTAACAGAAGAACAAGCACGGGAAACATACTCTGGGGGGGTGGGACATACTCAGTTGTTTTATCATTTTCCCGGTTTCATTCTTTATTTTTTACGTTGGTTTTCCACAGCTTACTTGGAACCGTTCTTTAATGATTTCTTTTGTTCAACTGCCTCAGATGAAACTGCCAGTGCTTTTTAAATAAACCAACAGAAAAGGCTGTGTGTGTGTGTGTGTGTGTTTCTGTCTCTAATAATCCCATCATTTCTCCTGGAAGAACGAGAAACCATCCATGTGACCAGGTGACAACAGCCCAGAGAGCATCTCGGTCCCGAGGACGAGACCATAGCTGCACGTTCTTGCATGTGCAGCACGCCTCAGCAGCACCCTGGCGGTCCAGGGTTCTAGACATCCTCTAAAATGTCCATCATTAGGGCCTGATCTGCAAATACCATCATTTTATTAACTTTTAATGTACTTTTAACATAAACCAAATGTTTACATACACTTTTTCTTACTGTCTGATATTAAATCACACAAAAACTTTTACGTTTTAGGCCTGTTCCCAAAATAATTTATATTTGATAAATGTCAAAATAATGCAAGAGTTTTTTTTTTTATTACTTTCTTCAAAGTTTACGAACATTTGCTCAGTATTTGGTAGAAAATTCCTTTAAACTGAATGGTTATCCTTCCACAAGCTCTACAGTTTGATGGGATTTTGTAGGCAGCCTTGGGATTGAGATCAGGACTTTGTGGTGGCCGCTCCAAAACACTGACAGTTGAGATGAGATGTGAGATGGTGTTACCAGTGCTGGAGGATCGGAGAGATGATGGGAGACATGTCCACGTCCAGGTGGGTGTGACTATTTAAAACAGACGCCTTCCTATTGGTTAATCCTGATTTGAATAACAAATTATTTCACTCACATGAATTAAGATGCAGATATTTTAGAACAAGCGGGGAAAAGTGCAGCACATCTGTTTAAAAAAAATAAACAAGTTTTAAGTCCAGTAAAGCGTCGGACCGGAAGTGACGCCGCCGCTGTTTCCGGCGCCTGAGCCCGTGTCCCGCAGTGACGGTCGCCGGAGGACGTTTCGTTCTCGCAGGAAAACAGGATCCCCGTCGGGTCGGAGATGTTTTCTCTGTCCGCCGCCGTCCAGCCGCAGGTAAAACGAGACACGCCGATTCCACCAAACCAACCAGTTAACCAGCCCGCGCGGCGCCGCCGCTGACGCACTTAACTAGTCGCAGGACGACCAGACCATAATCCCGAGGTTCCGAGCGTCTCCTCAACCTGTGTCGCCTGCCGACAGGTAACGGTTCAGCTGAGCCACCTGATCAACGCCCTGCCGTCCCTGAAAAGCGCTCCAGCCCAACACCAGCAGAGAGAGACCGCCGAGCAGGATGTGCGCAGCAGCGAGGTAACCTGCAGCTGCTGAGCTGGTGAACACCACCGTGAGGCTGGGTGAGATGATCGTGGTCTGATGTAGACCACTGTGAGGCTGAGTGAGATGATCGTGGTCTGGTGTAGACCACTGTGAGGCTGGGTGAGATGATTGTGGTCTGATGTAGACCACTGTGAGGCTGGGTGAGATGATCGTGGTCTGATGTAGACCACTGTGAGGCTGGGTGAGATGATCGTGGTCTGATGTAGACCACTGTGAGGTTGGGTGAGATGATTGTGGTCTGATGTAGACCACTGTGAGGTTGGGTGAGATGATCGTGGTCTGATGTAGACCACTGTGAGGCTGGGTGAGAAGATCGTGGTCTGATGTAGACCACTGTGAGGCTGGGTGAGATGATTGTGGTCTGATCGTGGTTGTCTGTTTGCAGCCTTCCTGGTCCCTGAAAGACCTGGGCCTGTCAGAAGTGGGTGTGAAGCAGGTGGATGAGCTGGTGGAGAAGTTACTGCCCAGGGCTCCCGACCAGGGAGAGAAAAACCCCTGGAGAACCTCCCATCTCTCCAGTTATTCTTTCTTTCACAACAAGCATGGTACGTGAGCAGCTGTTCCAGCAGACGTCCTCCAGAGCTGGCTCATTCTCACCTGCCGTCTCCTCTTCTCCAGGCTTTTCAGGTAGGGTGGGTGGGGCTCCCACCGTCTTTTGCAGGCGGACCCTCTCCCCTCTGCAGGGTTTAAGCGCAGATCTCCAGTTGTGGCAGGGTGAGTGTTTGATGGAGTATTTTAGAACATGTAGAACATGGCGGCGCTCGCTCACCTCGCTGCTCCCGCTCTCCCCACCAGTTCTGGTACAGAGTCGAGGGTTCAAGACCCTGAAGTCCAGGACTCGTCGTCTGCAGGCCGGGTTTGAGCGCTCTGGGGAGGCCGAGGGCTTTGCTCCTTCGTTTATGAAGGTATGGTTTCCCCGGCGCCCTGAGGTCTTGCAGAACTGCGGCGACCAGCAGATTTGATGGCCACCTCTGTTTTAGGGCTTCCTCGTTCGAGATCGAGGACAGGACGTGGAAACGTTAGATAAGCTTCTGAAAAGCAGGAATATTCCAGACGGGCAGCAGGACGCGTTCAAGACTGGCTTTGCTGAGGGCTTTCTGAAGGCCCAGGCCCTGACCCAGCGCACACAGGGCAAGTTCTGGATCATGCTCTCCGTGCTCACGCTAAAGACCACGGCTGCTCATAATCACCACTCCGTTTCTGCTGCCTTTCAGAGTCGTTGAGACGAACGCGGCTGGTTCTGCTGGTGATCTTGCTGCTGGGACTGTACGGACTCTCCAAAACCCCGTTCCTATCAGGTACACGTCCTGAATGGGTTTTCTTGGCTGCTGCTGCATGACAAGTTCAATCAACCTTCATTTAACACTGGCATGAAGCTCCTCACATCTGAACAGCGGCTCACTGGTGTTCGCTCGTTGCTGTTTAACATTCGTCTGGACTTCGGTTGAAATTGACGGCGAGAAAACGTTACATGCAGCGTTTATTCCACTCCCCTTCTTCCACTTTCTTCCACTCCCCTTCACATCTCTGACCACCACTTCCTGACCTTTACACTCACTGTACCTACAGGATCCACAACTGTCCCCCGTCCATCCTTCATTAGACAAAACCTTCACACTGTCTCGCCTTCATCTGTATCTTCCTGCATTCTTTCACATCTCCCAACCTCTGACTCATTCCTCTCCTTACCACTAGAGACCGCTACTAACTCTCTCCTCACCTCAATTTCCTTTTCCATTGATCAACTCTGTCCTCTATCAACTAAACCCAAAAGGACTTCTCCCCCTGCGCCCTGGCTCTCCGATACATTGCGTAGCAATCGAAGAGTACTTCGAGCAGCGGAGAGAAAATACAAGAAATCTCAACTTGACTCAGACCTACTGTATTACCAGAATCTTCTGCGCAAATTTTCCACTAACCTCACTACTGCTAAAACTGCTTTCTACAAAGCAAAACTAGAAGCCTCTGCCCACAACCCTCAAAAACTCCACAACATCATCTTATCCCTACTCAACCCTCCGACTCCCCCTGCCCCGTCTTCCTTAACAGCTGATGATTTTGCCAACTTCTTCACAGGGAAGATTGAAAAAATCTGTGAGACATTCTCCACCACTAATCCTACTCTTCCTTCTGAAAATTCGACAACTACTCTAAATCAATTTTCTAAGATCACATCTGATGAAATCATTCAGATTATATCCACAGGCAACCCAACCACCTGTCCACTAGATCCAATACCTTCTGCAATGTTTCAAACTATCTCCCCTGACCTCATCCCTTTCATTTCTTATATCATAAACAGCTCAATCTCATCTGGCCATGTACCATCCGCCTTTAAAACAGCCAGGGTTCTTTCAATCCTAAAGAAACCCACAGCTGATCCTACAGACATTAACAATTACAGACCAGTTTCCCTCCTCTCATTTCTATCCAAAATCCTTGAGCGCTGTGTCTGCAACCAGCTATCACTCCATTTATCACAGAACAACCTCCTGGATCCTAACCAGTCTGGCTTCAGAACAGCTCATTCCACCGAGACTGCCCTTTTGGCGGTTACCGAGCAGCTACAGGCAGCCAGATTGGCAAAACTGTCATCAGTTCTTATTCTCCTCGACCTATCTGCTGCATTTGACACCGTTAACCACAAGACTTTCTTGTCAATCCTGAAGAGGCTTGGAATTTGGGGCTCAGCATGGCAGTGGTTTGCTTCCTACCTTGATGAGCGATCTTACCAAGTGACTTGGAAAGGATCCCCCTCTACCTCACGTAGACTCTCCACTGGTGTCCCTCAAGGCTCGGTGCTAGGTCCTCTCCTTTTCTCCCTCTACACGAGATCACTTGGTGAGGTCATTTCCTCACATGGATTATCCTACCACTGCTATGCTGACGACACACAACTACTCTTCTCCTTTCCTCCCTCTGATCTACATGCTGCTTCCAAAATCTCTGCATGTCTAACCGACATCTCGTCTTGGATGGCAGCCCATCACCTCCAACTCAATCCCACAAAAACTGAACTAATATTCATTCCAGCAGATTCTTCACCACATAAGGATCTTGCTATTTACCTAGACAACTCGCAGCTCTCTCCTTCTGCAACAGCCCACAACCTTGGCGTAACAATAGACAACCAACTCTCCTTCTCAACTCACATCAGCAATCTTTCCCGCTCATGTAGATTCCTTCTCTACAATATCAGACGAATCCGCCCTTATCTGTCAACCCAGGCCACCCAACTACTGGTTCAGTCCTTAGTAATCTGGACTGGACTGGACTACTGCAACTCCCTTCTAGCTGGTCTACCACTATGTACCATCCGACCTCTACAACTCATACAAAATGCAGCAGCACGACTGATCTTCAACCTTCCCAAATTCTCCCATACAACCCCTCTGCTACGCTCCCTCCACTGGCTCCCAGTAGCTGCACACATCAGGTTCAAAATACTGATGCTGGCCTACAAAGCCAAACATGGAGTAGCACCATCCTACCTCACAGCCCTTATTACACCTCGCACTGCACCTGGTATACTCCGAGCCTCCAGTACTGCTCGCCTGGTCCCTCCATCTCTGAAGGTAAAAGGAAAATGCTCATCTAGACTCTTCTCCGTCTTGGCCCCTCGGTGGTGGAATGAACTTCCCCTCGAGGTCAGAACAGCTCAGTCACTGAGCACCAAACGACAGCTCAAGACCTTCCTCTTTAAAGAATATTTAGATTAAATTGTAATTTTCTTGTTGTCGAACTTTGTGTACAGAATCTACAACAGAGTGAATAAAATAGATGTATTCATAGTTGGGGGTCCTAGTGAACCGGAATTGACCTCTTCATCGATGGTAACTTGAAAGCACGTTGTAAATCGCTCTGGATAAGGGCGTCTGCCAAATGCCGTAAATGTAAATGTTATTCGAATCACCTGACACCAGACGCCCTTATCCAGAGCAACTTACAGTCAGTAGTTACAGGGACAGTCCCCCCCTGGAGACACTCAGGGTTAAGTGTCTTGCTCAGGGACACGATGGTAGTAAGTGGGGTTTGAACCTGGGTCTTCTGGTTCACAGGCGAGTGTGTTACCCGCTAGGCTACTACTCTGCTCTGGTCAGCACTGGATTACCCTGCTATATTCTGTGAGATTAATCCAGGAAATTATGCATATTGCTCTTACTGGAGTCAAATTATGTATCAGGGTGTAGTGTGGTGGTCGTATATTCAAGATTCAAATTTGGTTTATTGTTAGTACAACAGTATACAAGGTATACCATGTTTTGAAATAATGTTTCACAAAGAATATATATATATATATAAAAATACAGTACAGGCCAAAAGTCTGGACACCTTCCCATTCATCGTGTTTTCTTTATTTTCAGGACCATTTACGTTGGTAGATTGATGAAGGCATCAAAACTATGAATGAACACATGTGGAGTTCTGTACTTAACAAAAAAAGGTGAAATAAGTGAAAACATGTTTTATATTCTAGTTTCTTTGCTCTGATTACTGCTTTGCACACTCTTGGCATTCTCTCGATGAGCTTCAAGAGGTCGTCACCTGAAATGCTTTTCCAACAGTCTTGAAGGAGTTCCCAGAGGTGTTTAGCACTTGTTGGTCCAGCTCACCCCAAACCATCTGGATTGGGTTCAGGTCCGGTGACTGTGGAGGCCAGGTCTCCACTTTTTGTTAAGAACGTAACTCCACATGTGTTCATTCATAGTTTTGATGCCTTCAGTGAGAATCTACCAATGTAAATGGTCATGAAATTAAAGAAAACACATTGAATGAAAAGGTGTTCAAACTTTTGGCCCATACTGTACATGTACATCCTAAGAGGAAAGTAAAACTTTTCTGTACAATGAACAGTTCATAACTGGA
This sequence comes from Denticeps clupeoides, assembly GCF_900700375.1. Classification (NCBI taxonomy): domain Eukaryota; kingdom Metazoa; phylum Chordata; class Actinopteri; order Clupeiformes; family Denticipitidae; genus Denticeps; species Denticeps clupeoides. The sequence goes on from NC_041710.1 coordinate 1,669,669, forward strand.
CAACATCATGTAGGAGTGCTTGTAAGTTGGATATCTCAAATTTGGACACACAAGACAAATATGTGCAAGATATGTAAGAATAAGTTGTGCAAAATGAGTTCAGGTGCATAAACCTGGAAGTGTATTGTTGTCGAGTTTAACTGTGTTCTGGTGATGGCGGTGCATTGAGAGCTCTGACTGCTTGTGGGAAGAAGCTCAGTTACAGTTCTGATGCTGGTGAACCGTCTGCCAGACGGTAGGAGGCAGGAGGGCATGTGAGGGATGGTGAGAGTCCATCGCAGAGCTGGGATATTGGTGGAAGTGGAACCCCGATGATGCTCTCTACTGTCTTCACTATCTGCTGCAGGGCCTTCTGCTCTTCTGTATAGTCTAGGCAAGGTCCATAAACGGAGGCATTTTGTATAGATTTGTATATAGAAACTATAGAAAATGAAATAACTGTTAAAAATATATACGGGTGTAAGAAAAGAAGCTTGTTTCATTCCTGTAATGTGGGGGGCGAATAACGTGAATAACGTTATTTGTCGAACACAACAGTTCGGTATAAACAAGATGATGAAATGTTATGCATTGATTCTTCCCTCGCTCGTGATTACACGACCTCGTTGAAATATGACTTCGGTACTGACGCATGCTGAGAGGCTGAATATATATATATATATATATATATATATATATATATATATATATATATATATATATATATATATATATATATATATAGATATATATATATATATATATATATATATATATATATATATATATATATATATGGTTTAGCGTGTCTCACTCTGTCACAAAGTTCCCCCTGGTGGCGGCCAAAATCGCGACCGTGATTAAATCGTGTATCCCTAGCTTGAACTGAAAGTGAAGTGATTGTCACAGCACACGGTGCACACAGTGAAATTTGTCCTCTGCATTTAACCCATCACCCTGAGTGAGCAGTGGGCAGCCATGACAGGCGCCCGGGGAGCAGTGTGTGGGGACGGTGCTTTGCTCAGTGGCACCTCGGCGGATTGGGACTCGAACCGGCAACCTTCTGATTACGGGGCCGCTTCCTTAACCGCTAGGCCACCGCTGCCTCACTCACTCATCCACCTTGCACAGGCCAAGCAGAAAATTGTCGGCGCTGCTCCTCCGGGAGACATTTACCATCCACATGGGGGTGGATGAGTGAGTGAGTTGGTGATAAATGACTCGAAACCGAGGACTAAACGTTACTCCAGTCCTAACAGCGGCAGCATCACTAATGAGGGGCGTGTTGGCCTTGTTTAACTCGCCTGGGAGGTGTGTGGTGCTTTGAGTGTGAAATTGTAATCCGGCCGTTCTGGACAGTGCGATTCCGAACCACATCAGGCCTGGACTCGGCAGTGGACCCGGTGCAAATGAAGAATGTGACCTTCGAGCACGTTAAAGGGGTGGAGGAGGCCAAAAACGAGCTGCAGGAGGTGGTGGAGTTCCTCAGAAGCCCCCAGAAATTCACCGTCCTCGGAGGCAAGCTCCCTAAAGGTCAGACCGCAGACCCGTCGGCCGCTCAGGTTCACGTAAGCTTTGGACTTTGTGTCATTTGTGTCCCGTGACCGTTGCAGGAATCTTGCTGGTTGGGCCTCCAGGAACTGGGAAGACTCTGCTGGCGAGAGCGGTGGCTGGAGAGGCGGACGTTCCCTTCTACTACGCCTCCGGCTCCGAGTTTGATGAGATGTTTGTGGGTGTAGGAGCGAGCCGAATAAGGAATCTTTTCAGTGAGTGATATTCATAATAGAGCTGTAATCGGGCCTGGCCCGAGCCGGACAGAATCCAAGTACAGCGTTTTAAAATCCCGACCTTCTTGCTTACGCTACCAGCGCTAGACTGAGAAAAAGTAAAGTGAAGTGATTGTCACATGTGATACACAGCAGCACAGCACACGGTGCACATGGTGTAATTTGAGCAGTGAGCAGTGGGCAGCCATGACAGGCGCCCGGGGAGCAGTGTGTGGGGACGGTGCTTTGCTCAGTGGCACCTCAGTGGCACCTTGGCAGATCGGGATTCGAACCGGCAACCTTCTGATTACGGGGCCACTTCCTTAACCGCTAGGCCACCACTGCCCCAGAAGTAAAAGAATCGATCAAGTTTAAACCATAAATTTAGCCTCCGTTTCACCTCCCCAGCATCCATTTTCACATCTCTCTCTCTTGATAATTAAAATGCATCACCTGACGATGAGGTTTGTGAAAAAGTGACGTGATTGTCGTTGTGAAACCCTGCAGCACAGCACACGGTGAAACGTGTCCTCTGTATTTAACCATCACCCTTGGTGAGCAGTGGGCACCATGACAGGCGCCCGGGGAGCAGCGTGTGGGGACGGTGCTTTGCTCAGTGGCACCTCAGTGGCACCTCACTGTCCCCACTGCAAATCAAATGAACATTTCGTTAAAGAAATTAACATTTAATAAAACAATTTCACAGCAGTGCGAAACATCAAATTTACAAGCAGCGAGTCACAAGGAGAGGATCAGCACTACAGACAGGACGTTCGCGTTAGCAGACCCATCGTTTACTAAAACGAGCCCAGGCCCGGGCCGACATTCACAGCGGTCCGTCACCGTATATCACGATCAATAACCAGCATCATCACTTTGGTTTTTTTTACTGGACGGATGCTGTTGGGCCAGTGGGCAGAACTCGGGTTTTACTATAAATAAGGAAAAGCTACAAAGTAAAGCTTCATGTGTGTGATGACCTCACAGTGTGTGTGTGTGTGTGTCGGGCAGGAGAGGCCAAGGCCAACGCCCCGTGTGTGATCTTCATTGACGAGTTGGACAGTGTCGGTGGGAAGCGGATCGAGTCGCCCATGCACCCGTATTCCAGACAGACCATCAACCAGCTGCTGGCGGAGATGGACGGGTCAGCGGCCGCTGCCGTTTCGTCCTTTCCTTTTGTTCCGTTGCGTCAGGAACGTGACTCCGGTGACTTCTGTCTGCAGGTTCAAGCCGAATGAGGGCGTCATCATCATCGGGGCGACCAACTTCCCGGAGGCGCTGGATAAGTACGTTGTTGCAGGCATCGTCTTTGCATCGCCTTGTCTCATCTGCTGTGGACATCACTGTCTCTATAAGCACACTCTCCACGTTCTCCTTTCCGTCCCCGCGTCATCCCGACCGTCTCAGTTTCTTTCTACTGGGAGGACGTTTCACTGCATGTTGTACCATGTATGATGGCGTATGTGACGTTTTGAACCCCCCCAGCGCCCTGATCCGACCCGGACGCTTCGACATGCAGGTGACCGTTCCACGGCCGGATGTGAAAGGGCGCACCGAGATCCTGAAGTGGTACATCAGGAAGATTAAGGTGGACTCCTGTACGTCAGAAGGAGCTTGGAGGGACTGGTGGCTGATGGGTAATGGTGTGGGAAATGACATGAATGTCTTAAATGCTTCCCTCAGCCGTGGAGGCGGAGATCATCGCTAGAGGAACGGTGGGCTTCTCGGGGGCGGAGCTGGAAAACCTGGTGAACCAGGCGGCGCTGAAGGCGGCGGTGGATGGGAAAGATGTGGTCACCATGAAGGAGCTGGAGTTCGCCAAGGACAAGATCCTGATGGGTAAACTACCCCCCCCGAAGCACCGACCCCGGATCGTCCGTCTCTCTGATCCGTCCCGCTTGTCCTCTGTCTGTCCCGCAGGGCCGGAGAGGAGGAGTGCAGAGGTGGACATGAGGAATAAGAAGATCACGGCCTACCACGAGTCTGGACATGCCATCGTGGCGTACTACACCAAGGACGCCATGCCCATCAACAAAGCCACCATCATGCCCCGGGGACCGACGCTGGGCCATGTGAGGGGGAGGGGCTTGACACGTTCCTTCTTCCCCTGTTTGCGCGTGTAGGCCTGATATCAGTGCGTGGTCTGTGCACCCAGGTGTCCATGCTGCCGGAGAACGACCGGTGGAGCGAGACTCGCGGCCAGCTGCTGGCCCAGATGGACGTGAGCATGGGCGGCCGCGTGGCCGAGGAACTCATCTTCGGCGGCGACAACATAACCACGGGTCAGCGGCTCTACGCCACGAAAACATGCAGTTATATTTCACAAACAAATACGTGAAAATCCATCAAGAATAATTCCAGTGTTGCACCAGCGTTTCGTGTTGATGCAGCGCTTTTATTTCACTGCAGGAGCGTCAAGTGATTTTGACGGCGCGACTAAAATCGCCCGCCTGATGGTGACCCGCTTCGGAATGAGTGAAAAGGTTTGCAGTGTGTATGTTAAGCTTTACTGTGTGTGTTAAGCTTTACAGAGAGTGCAGAATTATTAGGCAAGTTGTATTTTTGAGGAATAATTTTATTATTGAACAACAACCATGTTCTCAATGAACCCAAAAAACTTATTAATATCAAAGCTGAATGTTTTTGGAAGTAGTTTTTAGTTTGTTTTTATTTTTAGCTATTTTAGGGGGATAATTATTAGGCAACTTAACAAAAAACAAATATATACCCATTTCAATTATTTATTTTTACCAGTGAAACCAATATAACATCTCCACATTCACAAATATACATTTCTGACATTCAAAAACAAATCAGCGACCAACATAGCCACCTTTCTTTGCAAGGACACTCAAAAGCCTGCCATCCATGGATTCTGTCAGTGTTTTGATCTGTTCACCATCAACATTGCGTGCAGCAGCAACCACAGCCTCCTAGACACTGTTCAGAGAGGTGTACTGTTTTCCCTCCTTGTAAATCTCACATTTGATGGACCACAGGTTCTCAATGGGGTTCAGATCAGGTGAACAAGGAGGCCATGTCATTAGTTTTTCTTCTTTTATACCCTTTCTTGCCAGCCACGCTGTGGAGTACTTGGACGCGTGTGATGGAGCATTGTCCTGCATGAAAATCATGTTTTTCTTGAAGGATGCAGACTTCTTCCTGTACCACTGCTTGAAGAAGGTGTCTTCCAGAAACTGGCAGTAGGACTGGGAGTTGAGCTTGACTCCATCCTCAACCCGAAAAGGCCCCACAAGCTCATCTTTGATGATACCAGCCCAAACCAGTACTCCACCTCCACCTTGATGGCGTCGGACTGGAGCTCTCTGCCCTTTACCAATCCAGCCACGGGCCCATCCATCTGGCCCTCTCATTTCATCAGTCCATAAAACCTTAGAAAAATCAGTCTTGAGATATTTCTTGGCCCAGTCTTGACGTTTCAGCTTGTGTTCAGCCTTTCTTACCTTGGCCATGTCTCTGAGTATTGCACACCTTCTGCTTTTGGGCACTCCAGTGATGTTGCAGCTCTGAAATATGGCCAAACTGGTGGCAAGTGGCATCTTGGCAGCTGCACGCTTGACTTTTCTCAGTTCATGGGCAGTTATTTTGCGCCTTGGTTTTTCCACACGCTTCTTGCGACCCTGTTGACTATTTTGAATGAAACGCTTGATTGTTCGATGATCACGCTTCAGAAGCTTTGCAATTTTAAGAGTGCTGCATCCCTCTGCAAGATATCTCACTATTTTTGACTTTTCTGAGCCTGTCAAGTCCTTCTTTTGACCCATTTTGCCAAAGGAAAGGAAGTTGCCTAATAATTATGCACACCTGATATAGGGTGTTGATGTCATTAGACCACACCCCTTCTCATTACAGAGATGCACATCACCTAATATGCTTAATTGGTAGTAGGCTTTCGAGCCTATACAGCTTGGAGTAAGACAACATGCATGAAGAGGATGATGTGGACAAAATACTCATTTGCCTAATAATTCTGCACTCCCTGTGTGTTAAGCTTTACTATCTGTGTGTGTGTTTTGCAGTTGGGGGTCATGACCTACACTGACCAGAGCAAGCAGAGCCCTGAAACGCAGGCGGCCATTGAGCAGGAAGTCAGAGTTCTGTTGAAGGTGATGACACATGCGCACATTTATGACCAGCTTGTCCTCTCGCCGCGCCCGGCAGCGTCTGATCTGTCATTGCGCTCCGCAGGACTCGTACGAGCGCGCCAGGGTCCTGCTGAAGAGCCGCAGCAAGGAGCACCGCAGCCTGGCGGAGGCGCTGCTGCGCTACGAGACGCTGGACGCCAGGGAGATCCAGCTGGTGCTGGAGGGGAAGACACTGGACAGCAGATGAGGGTGCGGGGTCGGGTGTGTCGGGCGGAGCCTGGGGGTCACTGAAAGGGAATTTTTTTTTTTTTTTTTTTTTTACCTGTATGTGCTCACTTCACCTTCCATTACCACCTGCCCCGCCCAATTCACATGCTCTTTCTTGGTATGTGTGTGTGTGTGTGTGTGTGCGTGTGCGTGTGTGTGAAGGTGGCCTTTAGAGTTGCTGTCCAGACAGCAGATCTACGTTCATTAAAATGGCACTTTAAAAAAAAAAAAAAAAAACAGAAAGACACGTTCTCCTGCTCTTCGTATTTATTACACTTCGTTCCCAAAACCGTACAAGTGTTGGCGGTCTGGCAAATATCTTGGAATTAATATATTTTTCTTTCTTTTTCTTTTTAAATTCTGCACAGATTCAAAGTAGTGAGCAATAGGGACGGTCCTTTATCTGTGTGTGCGTGTTGCACATCGTTACACCATCCGGTGAGGCTGAGGAACCCCGAATGTCTCCAGCAGGGGGCGTGGAGGCGTTTCTGGGGCTTCCCGTATTGCTGTGTGTATATAACTGGGTGGGTTTCCATGGGAACACTGTACATAGAGGTAGAGGAGCGCTGTAGTACGCTTACCGGTCGGGTTTTAAGTTTTTAAGGTTTAAAGCAACTGATGTTGAATATATGACGTTAAAATAAATAAAGTCTGAGATAATGTCACTGGTTTGTGGTGTTCCTTATTTTTATATTTTAAGGTAGAAATCTGTAAAAGACTCATTATCTTCGTAACATAACAGCACACTAAAGAAATAAATCTAGTATCTGTAATTATTAGAACGATTATTCTTTTTAAAGTGAAGTGATTTGTGATACACAGCAGCACAGCACACGGTGCACACAGTGAACTTTGTCCTCTGTATTTAACCCATCACCCTGAGTGAGCAGTGGGCAGCCATGACAGGCGCCCGGGGAGCAGTGTGTGGGGAGGGTGCTTTGCTCAGTGGCACCTCAGTGGCACCTTGGCGGATCGGGATTCGAACCGGCAACCTTCTGATTACGGGGCCACTTCCTTAACTGCTAGGCCACCACTGACCCTAAAATCGGAAGACCACGTCTGTGACGGCGTACAGGCAGCAGCTCTGGAAGAAGAGAGGCGATGGTGATGGACGGCTACTACCATCGTGTCCCTGAGCAGGACACGTAACCCTGCGGCCAAAGTTTGTTCGTCCAGAGGAACCGCGAAGAACCACCGCGGCTGCACGTCAGACCTGAAGCTCCACCATGAATGCTGCTGGTGTTACTGAAGCCCCGGTTCGGATCGCTGGTGGTTTCTTTTTCTTTCCCGAATTGATCTGCGATTTATGAGATGTTACAGCGTTTTCTGATCTTCTCCAGCCTGGGGCCATCAGCTGATCTCAAGAACAGCAGCTCTGATCACAACACAAATTCAGTCCTACAGCTTCTGATACATAGAAGTACATTTTACCAGACGCCCTTATCCAGAGGGACTTACAATCAGTAGTTACAGGGACAGTCCCCCCCTTAAGACACTCAGGGTTAAGTGTCTTGCTCAGGGACACAAAGGTAGTAAGTGGGATTTGAACCTGGGTCTTCTGGTTCACAGGCGAGTGTGTTACACACTAGGCTACTACCACCCTACATGAAGTACTTCTCTACTGCACAGCGTTAGAGACGAATGGAATTTGGCTGCAGGTCACATGACCACACACACGTACCGCTGAACTCGCAGTTCGTGATGTAAAGCCCGTGTTGATAAGTTGTTGTGTTTGAGACATAATGTCACCGGGTTGCCGACCAATCACAGAGCTGCTCTCTTGTGTGCTGCAAATATTTGTTGTGGAAGAGCTCAGACTCGCTCTCCGCACCCGATTCCACTTTGCCCTGCTCCACCAGACCACCGGACACCAAGGTAGGCTGAGGTCCGGGCCGCGGCCCGTTCTTCTTCATCACGTGCGCATTAACGTGATATTTACATTTACCAGACGCCCTTATCCAGAGCGACTTACAGTCAGTAGTTACAGGGACAGTTCCCCCCTGGAGACACTCAGGGTTAAGTGTCCTGCTCAGGGACACGATGGTAGTAGGTGGGGTTTGAACCTGGGTCTTCTGGTTCATTGAGGAGATAACCACATTACGCGATTATCATTTCAGAAAGAGCCTGAACTACGGTTTATTCCAGCTGCTTCTTATCACCAAATACCAACGTGGTCAGATATTGATTTTTACTCTCGAGCCGTGTGTGTGTTTTTTGAATTGTAGATTTTTATTAGTAATTAAATATCTAATTGTCCACATTTGGATTTCTAGCGGGATGAAGATCCAAGCTGTCCCTCTGCTCCTCTTCCTTCAGCTGAGTCGTCATGCCAACGGCTGCCCTGCCCTCTGCCAGTGCTTCCTGGGGTCAAAGGTCGTGTGCACCGAGGAAGGTATGACGACGCTGCCGCGAAACCTCTCCTCCCACGTGAGGGAGCTGCTCGTCGTGTCCTCCGGCCTCAGGAGCGTTGCTCCACTCGCCTTCCGAGGGGCCGGCCAGCTGACCAAGGTGGCGCTCATCAGCAGCCCACTGACGGCGGTGTCCCCCGCGGCCTTCGCCGGACTGCCGCTGCTGGAGGAGTTGGACATTAGCGGACACTACAACCTGGAGGCACTGGAGATGGGGACCTTGGACCAGCTGGGAAACCTGACCAGCCTCTTGCTGAACAACAACCACTTATCCAAACTGGAGAGCGGCCTGTTCGACTCACTGGAGAAGCTGGAGGGTCTGGAGCTCAGGGGGAACGTGTTGAGATGGCTGCCTAGCGTCCTCTTCCAGCACCTGCACAACCTCCGTCGCCTGGACCTGTCCATGAACATTATCTCCAGCATGGATGAGGATCTCCTGAACAACCTGACCAGTCTGCGATCTCTGAAGCTCAGCCACAACCTGATCAGCGTCTTCCCTCCTCGGACGTTCAGAAGGGCGTCCCAGCTAAAAGAACTGAGTCTGCAGGGCAACATCATTTCAGAGCTCCACCCAGGACTCTTCACCCACCTGACCAGTCTAGAGGAGCTGAACCTCCGCGGCAACAAACTGATGAGCGTACGTGCTGTGGTGTTCCCGCCAAGCCTGAGGGAGCTCGATCTCCAAGGCAACCAGCTGGTCCAGCTCGCACTGGGCACCCTGCCTGAACTCACCCGCCTGGTGCTGGCGCAGAACCGGCTGCTGGATCTCCCCGAGGACCTTCTCAAGAACCTCACCGCTCTGGAGCACGTGGACCTGTCCGAGAACCGCCTTAGATCCCTTCCCGGCGGCCTCTTCTCTGGACTCTCCAGAATCCTGTCCGTCCACCTGAACCTGAACAACCTGAGCTCACTGGACGCTGACCTGTTCAGAGACCAGGAGAGCCTTGAGCGCCTGTACCTGTCGGAGAACCGCCTGCAGACCATCCCTCACGGCCTCTTCGAAGGTTTCCACCGCACACAGAGCGTGATGCGTCTCCGTGGCAACCCCTGGAACTGTGACTGCGGCATGCTGTACCTGTACGGATGGTTGGAGAGCGGCAGGACCGCCGTGGAAGATCTCAGCCATGTCTCCTGCGAGGGTCCCGCGGCCCTCAGTGGACAAAACCTGGTTCACCTGGAAAGGGACCAGCTGGTCTGTCCCACAAGCTACATGGGACGCCCGTCGCCCGCCCCCGCCGTCCCCAGAACATCGAACAGCACCCGCAGCCGGTGTGTCCTGCAGGAGAGCGGCGGCATGCTCTCCATCAGCTGCACCGTCCCGGACTGCTCCCAGTCGCAGCTCCGGCTGGAGGCCAGCGTTCTGGGCCAGGATGGGAGGACCACCAGCTACGTTCTAAATAAAGGGGCCGATTGTGTAAATGCGACTGTAACTCTCACGGTTTGAACGCAACGGAACTGCTCTGTCTTTAAATGCGAGAAAAATAAAAATTGTATTTCCAGTGCTCAGTGCTCGCAGCGCCTGGAGACAAACATTTCCAAAGGGTCAAAGTGCATGTTGGGTTTTTAAAAAGATTATTGCAACACAGCGGGGGCGGCCTTTTACATACGTAAGACGTGGCAAGCACAGAAAAAACCCAGATTAAATAAGTCAGGTGTCGTATTATACAAATGTGAGACATTTTGACATTTTAGTGGACGTTTAGATTAAACGGAACGCACCCCGAATCGTCCTCGCTGCGTCATTGGGGTCGACGGAGCAGCACGGAACTCTGGGAAACGAAGTCCGCGCCACTCCAGCCGCGCTCGCCGCTATCGGCGGAAAGACTACAACTCCCAGGATCCTCCGCCGTTGTTTGCCGCGCACCGCGCCGTGGACGCAGCAGCAGCAGCAGCAGCAGCGGAGGACGTCGCAGGCCGATATTAAAAGTAAAAACAGGCCCGGTCCGCCCCATGTCCTGGTTCCAGCTCGGCTCCTGGTGGCTCGTCCTGCCCTTCGTCATGCTGCTGGTCGTGGCCGCGCTGGTCGTCGCCTTCGTGCTGCTGCTCTACATGATATCCCCGCTGCTCAGCCCCAAGCCGCTGAAGCTCAGCGGGGCGCACGTCGTGGTGAGGACCCGCCCGGCGCTCGGGTTCGGGGGCGGGCGGAAGGTCTGAACATCTTGTCCCTCGGCAGGTGACCGGCGGCTCCAGTGGGATCGGGAAGTGCATCGCCATGGAGTGCTACAGGCAGGGCGCCTTCATCACCCTGGTGGCTCGAGACGAGGTGACCCCTGACCCCTGACCTCACGCCGCGTAGTCCTGGCCTCTGCTGGGTTTTTTTTAAAGCCGTGTCGTGAATCCGTTTCAGGGGAAGCTGCTGCAGGCGAAGAGGGAAGTGGAGAGCTGCGCCATCAACGACAAGCAGGTGGGGGCCGGCGTCAGAATTGGTGGCTTTGTGCGGGTGGCGGGGCGCTCACGAATGTCCTGATGGTGGCAGGTGGTGCTGTGCATCTCGGTGGACGTGTCGCGGGACTACGCCCAGGTGGAGAGCGTGGTGCGGCAGGTGGGCAGCTCCTCTGCATGCTCGGCGCGCGGAGGTGGCGCGCGGAAACCTGAACTCTTTCACCTTTAGGCTCAGGAGAAGCTGGGGCCGGTGGACATGCTGGTGAACTGCGCCGGGACGTCGGTGTCGGGGAAGTTTGAGGAGGTGGACGTGGAGCGCTTCAGGGTGAGTGACGTTCGTGTTCGTACCCTGACGTGGTCCCTGGCATCGTCCGGAAGATTCTCCTGCTCTGTGTGTGTGTGTGTGTGTGTGTGTGTGTGTGTGTGTGTGTGGGGTCAGAGCCTGATGGAGGTGAACTACCTGGGCAGCGTGTACCCGACGCGCGCCGTGGTCCCCACCATGAAGGAGCGGCGGATGGGCCGGATCATGTTCGTCTCGTCTCAGGCGGGGCAGGTGGGGCTGTTCGGGTACACGGCGTACTCGCCGTCCAAATTCGCCCTGAGGGGCCTGGCGGAGTCGCTGCAGATGGAGGTGACGAGCGCACACGTACACACACACACACACACACACACACACACACACGGGTCGTGGAGGAACGGCGTCTGTGTGTTTTCAGATGAAGCCGTACAACGTCTACATAACCGTGGCTTATCCTCCCGACACGGACACGCCCGCCCTCGCCGAGGAGAACAAAACCAAGGTGACACGCAGCACACACACTTTCACACACACACACACACACACACACACTCACTTTATGTCATTTCCTCTCCAGCCGCTGGAGACCAAGCTGATCTCCGAGACGTCGGGCGTGTACCAGCCAGAGCAGGTCGCCAAGATCGTGGTGAAGGACGCAGTGGTGAGACGCCAGCGGCCCTCTGTGCGCTTTTATTGAAACCAAACTACATAATAATAAAACATTGAGGTTGTAATGATGCCAAGATCGAACATCTCTGGTGATAATCGGACCGTCACGACAGGAAGTGACATCAGCACAGACACCGCCGACTCTACGACATAAAAAGAACATGGCGATAAAGGCGTGGCCTCGTTCGAGTTGGTTTAAACGGTGATGTTCTGTGTGTGTGTAGAACGGGAACTTCTGCAGCTCGGTGGGGCCTGACGGCTACATGCTGTCCGCGCTCACCTGTGGGATGAGTCCGGTCACGTCCATCACGGAGGGTCTGCAGCAGGTACGGAGCTCCGCGCCCCACGACCACCGCGAACTTCTCTCTCTCTCTCTCTCTCTCTCTCTCTCTGTGATGTGTGTGTGAGAACCGTCGCTGGTCTCACGCTGGTCTGCATCCCATCCCATAAATTCTCCGTGGTGTCTACGTGGTGTTTCCAAGGGTGACGGTCACCGTTCAGAACTTTCTCTGACCGATAGAATATTCATTGTATTGGTCGTGCGAAAATACTGAGGTCAAAGTTCAAATTTCAACTTTGAATCAGGCCGCCGCTGTCACGACCAGCACTACTTTTTAATTTGTTGTGATCTAATCGATTCAGCTCGGCATCCGTTATGAGATTCGTTCGAACACCCCTAGGGACCGGGTGTAATATTTATGCCCCGCCTTGATGTGACGTTTGAATTGACCTGTGACGATCTCGTCCTCAGATCGTGACCATGGGCCTGTTTCGCACCATCGCCCTCTTCTACCTGGGCAGCTTCGACAGCATCGTGCGCCGCTGCATGATCCAGGCGGAGCAGTCCAAAGCCTCCCATAAACGGGAGTAGCCCCGCCCCTTCCTGCCACCACCACCATCTCCCACGCCGCTAGAAGAGCACCGTTCACCCCCCGCCGTTCAATTTGCACCCCAGGGGAGATACGCCACGCCCTCCGAGGTCCCGACACCCTGAAAGTGTGTGTGTGTGTGTGTGTGTGTCTATGGCTGAGGAACAGCTTTGTGTCACTGTGTGTATGTTACCTCTGTTCTCTGATTGGTTGTGAGGCTTTGCAGGCGGAGTCTACTTCCGTCGCCTGTCAGTCTGTTCTGTTGACGCCACGCCTGGTTCATTTCTCCACGTTCCATCAGCCCGTAGATTCAGCGCCGCTGGACGTGTGTGTGTGTGTGTGTGTGTGTGTGTGTGTGTGGGGCTCGACTTGCTGGACGAGTCGTGACCCTGTGCGGCCACTGGAGGTCGCTGTAGGACCAGGTGACTAGATAGGAAGGGGAGGGGCTCCTGTCTTCCTGCACAGCATCACTAGATGCGCCTTGATCTTTCCAACAAAGCAGGTCCAAGATAATCACGGTTTTATTTTATTTTAGTTTTTTTTTGCCAAATTGTGTGTACGAGAAGAACCTTCGTCCCCGTTCTGTCCTTGTTCTCTGTGGGACCCGTTCTGCTGTAAAAGCCTTAAGAGAAACGCCGCACTGGGAAAACAACGCCTAGAAGAAGAATAGATGGGTCCTCCGCCCCGCGCCCAGTGAGGACACATGACTCGTCTGACGACCGTTCTCATTGGACCGTTCCTGATGGGGCGTGGCCAAGCTTCGTGTGCGCCAGTCGTGGAGTAGGACGATCCCGGGACGCGATCATCGTTTCTTTTCTCTCTTTTTTTTTTTTTTTTTTTTATTTTCTACTAACACATTTCAGCTATGCAAAGCCTGAGCTCACGGTGTGTTAGAGTCGCGCTTTTTTTTTTTTACGTTTTACCCCCTTCGCTCCCGTTTTACTTCCGAAGGTAACGAGTTCTGCATCGACCACCACATGGCCAGGCGGCCGTCGGGTTGGTCCTCATTTTCCGTGTCTCCGTTGTTGCCAAACGTGTAAAGAAGTTCACCTTGTGTGCCACCGTGAAGGAAGCGAAGAGGCGGAGCTTGTTGCGTTCTCTTATTTTTTTACTTAATAAAATCAGTGCGTTTGGAGAAAAAAAAAGAAAAAGTCCTGTTTTTATTGCTCCTTTCGCGTGGGACGAGTGTGGCAGTAGAACAGGGCAAATAATTGCAGCCCGGAGGTGTAATTCTGGGACTGTGTGTGAGGAAATTGCACTCGGCAGGTGTAATCCGTGACGCTGCTGCATCTTCTGCTCGGCTCGAGACACAGGAACGTGTTCCTGGGTGTCGGAGACAAGTTCCTGTGTCCAAATGGGGGACTTGATCACTCCCTGAATGTTTGCCACAGGTTCCTGAGTTTCAACCTAGTTGTATGAAGAACATATACTAGACCTTCTACAATCTTGTTTACATTTACAGTATTTACCAGACGCCCTTATCCAGAGCGACTTACAATCAGTAGTTACAGGGACAGTCCCCCCCTGGAGACACTCAGGGTTAAGTGTCTTGCTCAGGGACACAATGGTAGTAAGTGGGATTTGAACCTGGGTCTTCTGGTTCATAGGCGAGTGTGTTACACACTAGGCTACTACCCACACCTTGTGTACTTGGATCAAGTCTCCTTTACTCAAGGCTGAACTAATTCAGTCCAGATAACTTCTGTTTATAAGTCCTCCCTCTAAAAGCAGGAGACAGTCTGTGCCGAACCCGTTCTAGAGCAGCAACGTTCTTTTTTTTCAGGTAAGGAGACCAAACCTGGACACACTGTTCAAGGTGGAGACTTCCAAGGCAATTCAAACATCCCATAAAAGATACCTGGATGCAAGTCATGGTTACCTCAAAAAAGGTTATTTCTGTGGCAACTGGGCTTGAGAAAACCCTCCGGAATAGAAGGGATCCAGTGAAAGAACCTTTTTTTTTTTAAGACGAGATCTTGCTGCTACCTTGGTGGAACCAGTTTTCTGGGTCTGTCGAAGTGAAGGTGAAAGTGAGGTGATTGCAAACCAGCACACGTGTGCTCTGTATTTAACCATCACCCACCACCGCCCCGTTAATGCCACGACGGTCCCGGTGTACCTCGATACACCCGCCACCGCCCCGTTAATGCCACGACGGTCCCGGTGTACCTCGATACACCCACCACCGCCCCGTTAATGCCACGACGGTCCCCGTTAATGCCACGACGGTCCCGGTGTACCTCGATACACCCACCACCGCCCCGTTAATGCCACTACGTTCCCGGTGTACCTCGATACACCCGCCACCGCCCCGTTAATGCCACGACGGTCCCGGTGTACCTCGATACACCCACCAACGCCCCGTTAATGCCACTCGGTACACCCACCACCGCCCCGTTAATGCCACTACGTTCCCGGTGTACCTCGATACACCCGCCACCGCCCCGTTAATGCCACGACGGTCCCGGTGTACCTCGATACACCCACCAACGCCCCGTTAATGCCACTCGGTACACCCACCACCGCCCCGTTAATGCCACTACGTTCCCGGTGTACCTCGATACACCCGCCACCGCCCCGTTAATGCCACGGCGGTCCCGGTGTACCTCGATACACCCACCACCGCCCCGTTAATGCCACTACGTTCCCGGTGTACCTCGATACACCCGCCACCGCCCCGTTAATGCCACTACGTTCCCGGTGTACCTCGATACACCCACCACCGCCCCGTTAATGCCACGGCGGTCCCGGTGTACCTCGATACACCCACCAACGCCCCGTTAATGCCACTCGGTACACCCGCCACCGCCCCGTTAATGCCACGGCGGTCCCGGTGTACCTCGATACACCCACCAACGCCCCGTTAATGCCACTCGGTACACCCGCCACCGCCCCGTTAATGCCACGGCGGTCCCGGTGTACCTCGATACACCCGCCACCGCCCCGTTAATGCCACTACGGTCCCGGTGTACCTCGATACACCCACCACCGCCCCGTTAATGCCACGGCGGTCCCGGTGTACCTCGATACACCCACCACCGCCCCGTTAATGCCACGACGGTCCCGGTGTACCTCGATACACCCACCACCGCCCCGTTAATGCCACGGCGGTCCCGGTGTACCTCGATACACCCACCACCGCCCCGTTAATGCCACGACGGTCCCGGTGTACCTCGATACACCCACCACCGCCCCGTTAATGCCACGGCGGTCCCGGTGTACCTCGATACACCCGCCACCGCCCCGTTAATGCCACGGCGGTCCCGGTGTACCTCGATACACCCACCAACGCCCCGTTAATGCCACTCGGTACACCCGCCACCGCCCCGTTAATGCCACGACGGTCCCGGTGTACCTCGATACAGAACCCGGTACCCCGCCGTAAACTCCGTCTTTATGTTATGGCCGACGGAAGGGGAATACAATTCCCAGAATGCCGCGCGTCACCAGCGTCCCGCGGTCCCACGACGACGTGACCGAGCCGGTGGGGGCGGGCCGAGTGACGTCGCTGGCGACAGGAAACCGCGGCGCGGCTCCGTCAGCCGAGCTTGTGCGCGGAGGTCGGAGCTCCGTGCTGCTCGTCTCCTCCTCTTCCGCGGCGGGCGCGGTGCGGCGCCGACATTTTGGGCGCGGATCGGGGGGCTGCTGCGCGCCGGCGGGATGCGGTCGCGGTGCGGGGCGACGCGGGCCGCTTGCGGGCGGGATTAGGACGCGGAAGCCGGAATCTGCCCGGATCGGCCATGGCTCACGACAACCGCAGCATCGTGGAGAAGTACCTCCGGCACAAGCTGGTGAAGAGGGGCTTGGCGTGGGAGGGGCCGCGGAGCCCGGGTCCGCCGGACGCGCCGCTGGACCGGGTGCTGCGGGAGGCCGGGGACGAGCTGGAGCGGCTCTACCAGCCCGACTTCGTCGAGATGTCCCGGCAGCTGCAGCTGACGGCGGTCGCCGCGGAGCGCCGCTTCACCGCCGTGATGGACGAGCTGTTCCGGGACGGGGTGAACTGGGGTCGGATCATCGCCTTTTTCGAGTTCGGGGGGACGGTGTGTGTCGAGTGCGTCAACCGGGAAATGACGGCGCAGGTGGACAACATCGCGGGATGGATGACCGAGTATCTGGACGGACCGCTGCAGGCGTGGATCCAGGAGAACGGGGGCTGGGTATGTCACACACATACACACACACACCATACATACACACACACACACATCATATACACACGTTCCAGGAGAACGGGGGCTGGGTATGTCACACATACACACGTACACACACACACACCATACACACCGTACACACACACACACACACACGCACACAACGTACACACACACATCATATACACACGTTCCAGGAGAACGGGGGCTGGGTATTTCACACATACACATTATATACACACACACACACACACACACATCATATAAACATCATATACACACACACACACACACATCATATATATACACACACACAACGGTTTGGTTCTGAGTTGTTTTGTGAACGGTATCTACTGATCGGCTCCTAGTGAACCAAACGAGGAATTTCAATGATGGATATTTTAAAGGACGAGGGAGTCTGGATAGGATCGTCTGCCAAATGCTGTAATAATAAATCATACACACACACACTCTCCCTCTCTCTCTCTCTCTCTCTCTCTCTCTCTCTCTCTCCATCGCTCCGCAGCAGTTTATCTCGATGCTCCTCGCTGCACCGAGTCGCTGCTCCTCACGACTGATCTGATTGGCTGGACAGTCTGCCCGTCTGGTGATTCTGACCAATCACACGCTGCATTCTCAGCCACACCCCCGTCACGCCCAATGTGCCTTGTCATTTCAAGCGGCCAATCACAGCGACAGCGAGGCGTGGGGGGGGGGGGGGGGGGGCACGTGACTAAGGCTTGCTTTCTAGATCACGACAGGAGTGCATTTATTAAAAAAATCTAACAAAACGAGACATTTCCGTGCATTTTAGAACTTTTCCAGCTCAGAGCTTCACAGGCAGCTCGACTCAACAACGCGTCACAATGAACCTGCGGGGTTTTGTGACAGGCACACTGTGACACACACTTGTTCCTGATTTGTGTTGCCGGACTGTCTTGATTTGCCTTTAGGTGGATAATACGAACCCAAATCTAAAAATCTGAACCCGCCACAGCTTTATTATCTACAGATCAGCGGCGTTCATGACTGTGTGTTGTGACATCCGATGCTGCCCGGAGCCCACATGTCACCGGGAGGTCACCGGGAGGTCGGCTGGTCCTGGTTACGCGTGACGAAGGTTCAGTTCGCTGCAGGGTGTGTTTGTAGGCAGCTGACGGTGACACCGAATCATGTGTTTCCTGTTATTTAATCGTCCCTGCTGCCGTCCTCGCTGGTATGGTCACCTGACTGGATAAGGACTACCTGTTTCTCTGATCCGTGGCCAGGACCACCTCTGACCCTGCCAGGGGGCGGAGCCCGGAATTTAGACCGCCCACCCGTCTCCTCAGTTGGAGCAGGTGAGCGTCTATAGGTGCCCCGCCCGTCATGTGCCGATGGGAATGTCCATCGCGCCATTAAAACAGCAGACATGATGAGTGTTTCACTCGCCAAAACCTTCCGGCCGAGCTGAGATGGGAACAATGAGGCAGCCTGTTCTCCCTCAGGTCCTCCCCACCCTTCCGCTCTGTAAATACACCAGGCGGGGCGGCGTTTTCCTCTGCAGGCCTCCACGGCTCGGAGGTCACCGGTCTGGTGACACCGGGTTGGTGGGAGGAGGCGGAGTTTGACCTGCTGTTTGCGTTCCCTGATTGGCCAGTGTGCTTCATCGCCTTCCTCATTATTGAGGAGGGTGAGGAGCGTGAAGGTGGTAGTGACCTAGCGGGTAACACACTTGCCTATGAACCAGAAGACCCAGGTTCAAACCCCACTTACTACCATCGTGTCCCTGAGCAGGACACTTAACCCTGAGTGTCCCCAGGGGGGGACTGTCCCTGTAACTACTGACTGTAAGTCGCTCTGGATAAGGACGTCTGGTAAATGGTGTAAATTTAAATTACTGAAATATGAAAGTGTGCTCCAGCGTGTTGAATTTGGTCCGTCTGGCTGCTCCTGGCCACCGGTTCCTCCGGCGGTGACACTTAGCGGGATGGAACACATGGTGACAATCAATTATACATGGCAGCCGTAGTCTAACTAAAAGCGGACAACGTGTCCGTCTCCGGCAGAGACGCCGGGTCAGGTGACCACGTGGGACACGCCATATTTCAGTCGTGTCACCGCCGCTTCCGAACGGCTTTTAATTGTAGTATTACAAAGGCGTCGTAGGGATGAGGTGACACAGTGTGTGTGTGTGTGTGTGTGTGTGTGTGTGTGTGGAGGCGTCTGATTGGCTGAGAAAGGTCAACTGGTTCCTCCCAGCGACTTCACGGCCTATTTACGGGACTTCCTCCCTGCATTAAAGATCACAGCGAAGTTGTCCTGCACTCGGCCGTCACCTCGCCGGGGAACACACGCAGTGAAATCACATGAAATCAGTTTCGGGAGCCGAGGCCATGTTAGATCTCTGCATTCTGGACATTTTTATAAAAATAATACAGAAATCACAACTCAAGCACTGAGTAACGGTTGGAAAAATGCATTTATGTTTAAACCGTGCAAACGACTTCTAGTGAAGCAGTCTGTGTCTCGCTCAGCAGGAAATAAATGACTAAAAAGGTCTAAAAAACCTGGACAACATGTACGAGGTGCATCACCTCTGGTCTGGTCTCACGATGTCCACTCCTGTTCCAGAAAAGAAAAATACAATAATCCAGATGATCTGTGTGACGCGTTAGTGCTGATGTGGTCTGCTGATCTCGGCCCCTGGGAAACCACGGCGCCGCGAAGAACCACCTCCACGCGTGTGCACCTGCCAGTGGGGCTGCAGATCTTTTCATGTTCTTGCTGTGCCGACTGGCTTTGAAGTGGTGAGATGTTTATTCAGCTGCTCGAGGCGAGCGCGGAACCTCGGAGCCGGAGGACGGGTGCTGGTGCTGCGTCCCCGCTCGGCACCCGGCGTCACCTTTGATGGCGTCTGATTGGCCGTGATGTGCGGGACGTGAGCATGCATGTGAAGTTGGGGAGATGAAAGGTGCAGAACAAGCCGACGGTGATCTCGACGGATGTGTTGGGAGCGCCGTCGGGTTCCTACCAGAGGAACGCCACCGCTGTGACGGGATCAGCGGTAACAAGCCGCACCCTGATTTTACGGGATTTAGGGCTCGGGTGAAGATGAAACCCAGAGAACCTGCATTCCCGAGACGCGCCGCTGTTATTGCACTGTGAATACGCTGCTCCATAACAAGGAGAAGCCTCGTAAGAACCGCGCTGCTCACTGTACGCCTGCTTTATTACAGAACGTGTGGAGAGAATAGAAATCTGGTGATCTGGATCAGGTGGTTGCTGAAAGGGATTACAAATGATCGCATCAGACTGCCTCAGGTAGCTGAACAGCACTCGGATGATCCACTAGTTATTACGTATTAACATGTACACTACACCGTACACATCAGCCAGCAAGAACCAGCACAACCAAACAAAACAATAATTCAGTGGGAACATCTAGTTATTTCTGGTTAGATGACTAACAAATATACTGCCAACAAATATACCGGCTGTACTACCCACCGTGTACACTAGTTACCAAGCACACTAGCCACCGGCTGTACTACCCACCGTGTACGCTGGTAACCGAGCACACTAGCCACCGGCTGTACTACCCACCGTGTACACTAGTTACCAAGCACACTAGCCACCGGCTGTACTACCCACCGTGTACACTAGTTACCAAGCACACTAGCCACCGGCTGTACTACCCACCGTGTACGCTGGTAACCGAGCACACTAGCCACCGGCTGTACTACCCACCGTGTACACTAGTTATCAAGCACACTAGCCACCGGCTGTACTACCCACCGTGTACACTAGTTACCAAGCACACTAGCCACCGGCTGTACTACCCACCGTGTACGCTGGTAACCGAGCACACTAGCCACCGGCTGTACTACCCACCGTGTACGCTGGTAACCGAGCACACTAGCCACCGGCTGTACTACCCACCGTGTACACTAGTTACCAAGCACACTAGCCACCGGCTGTACTACCCACCGTGTACACTAGTTACCAAGCACACTAGCCACCGGCTGTACTACCCACCGTGTACGCTGGTAACCGAGCACACTAGCCACCGGCTGTACTACCCACCGTGTACACTAGTTATCAAGCACACTAGCCACCGGCTGTACTACCCACCGTGTACACTAGTTACCAAGCACACTAGCCACCGGCTGTACTACCCACCGTGTACGCTGGTAACCGAGCACACTAGCCACCGGCTGTACTACCCACCGTGTACACTAGTTACCAATCACACTAGCCACCGGCTGTACTACCCACCGTGTACGCTGGTAACCGAGCACACTAGCCACCGGCTGAACTACCCACCGTGTACACTGGTAACCGAGCACACTAGCCACCGGCTGTACTACCCACCGTGTACACTAGTTACCAAGCACACTAGCCACCGGCTGTACTACCCACCGTGTACGCTGGTAACCGAGCACACTAGCCACCGGCTGTACTACCCACCGTGTACACTAGTTACCAAGCACACTAGCCACCGGCTGTACTACCCACCGTGTACGCTGGTAACCGAGCACACTAGCCACCGGCTGTACTACCCACCGTGTACACTAGTTACCAAGCACACTAGCCACCGGCTGTACTACCCACCGTGTACGCTGGTAACCGAGCACACTAGCCACCGGCTGTACTACCCACCGTGTACCCTAGTTACCAAGCACACTAGCCACCGGCTGTACTACCCACCGTGTACACTAGTTACCAAGCACACTAGCCACCGGCTGTACTACCCACCGTGTACACTAGTTACCAAGCACACTAGCCACCGGCTGTACTACCCACCGTGTACACTAGTTACCAAGCACACTAGCCACCGGCTGTACTCCCCACTGACTATAGTTGGTTTTGGTGGCCTGTTTTTTTTTTAGTTTTAGTCAAGTCTTTGCGTCAATTTTAGTAATTTTAGTCTCTATTAGTCTATTAGTCAAGGTTCAGTCGACTAAAAGTCTGAGCATTTTAGTCTTATTTTAGTCGAAATTAACCATTAATATTTTAGTCTAGTTTTAGTCAATGAAATTGTAGTTTAGTCTCTCTTCTATGTAATGCAATTCTATTTATCTCATTTTATTTGTCTACAATATTACATGATATACAGTATTTTGTTATTGTTATCATCACACGACAAGCATCTCAATTCGTCTTAATGACGTGTGAAAGGTTTGTTGACGAAGATATACCTGATAATACCGCTCACTCACTGTCCTGCCCACAGAGTTACCCTCCCTTTTTAATACCTACTAAGTGCAGAGTCGTTTTCTGTGCTGGCAACCTGTTCCTTAAATTTCCTGCTTTAAACCTCGTCTCCTTAATGATGCTGTTCAGTGCTGTGTGTAATTAAAAGAGTTTAATGAGGACGTGCACAAACACTTTTACAAGTTCGCAGGGAGAAGTCAGTTCAGTAATAGCCCGGTCCACACTTCTTCTTCTCTTCTCATGTGGGCTCGTTTCTAATATGAAACACGCGTTCATCCATGAAGGATCTTTATAAGGGTGGCAAATGGCCCTTTTAATTAAAGTCAGAACGGTAGCCGAGCACACCAGAAAACCACGTGCCCGTCCAACCGTATCGCGAGGAGGCCCTGAACATTGCCCATCAGCTGCCTGAAGAACCTTCTCTCAAGGTCTTTCGCCGGAAGTGAAAGTCTCCGCTTGTTAATTATCCGCTCATTTTGAACGTCGGCGCACTCGAATCACAGCGTCTCCGAAAACAGCCGCCTGATCTCGATGAAAAGCGCTCGACCTCTAAACGAGGAAGGACGCGACAGCCTGTTCCACGACGTTCCCGTGGGAGCCACCAGGACCTGTGAAAGCCAGATTCCGTACGGCCCGCGGACGTGACCGGGCCTTTGGGTCTTTGCTTTTGTCTTTTTCTGCTGGGAGGAAGAGTTTACGTCATCCTCCGAGACTTTTTTTTCTACATTTTTAATGACTTTGGTCGGTGGTTTTGGTAGAGTGAGTTCATTAAGCAGGAGCGCCGTTCAGCCGGGACGTGCGCTTCGTTGCTCCCTAATTGGATAAAGGAGAGGGATGTGGAGTTAAAGAGCCGTCCCCTGCCACCGCCGGTGTCCTCGCGACGCGGTGACGGCGCAGCAGGACACGGAGTCGGGCCGCTCGGCCCTGCGCGCCGCCGCATTCCTGCCATTCCGGCGGCGGGAGGTGCGGGCGGGGAGGAAATCAGCTGGAGAGGCTGAACTTTCCCCTGCTTTCCCGGCCCGCGCCGCAGCACATGACCGAGGGGGGAGGAGCTCACCGGCTGCACAGCATTCCCAGTCAAATGCGCCTCCATTTTCCTCCCGTCAGATGGTGTTCCTCCTGAAAATGTCCCATCTGCCGCGTGACGCGTCATGTAATCATGGGTTCCTACGGCCAGTAAGAACCGAATTCTACAGGTTGAACATATAAAGTTCTGGAAAAGTCAGTGTGTATGAATGTAGAACGAGGTACGTCCAACGATCCAACGTTCCGAACCTGGTGGAGTCCATTCTTCTCATCTCGGAGTAGAGTTCAGCTTTTCAGGGATGTCACAATTATTTTTTTTTTTACTTATTTAAACTTCATGAAAATTCTTTTGTGTGGAAGTGTGTAAGAACCCTGAAGATCGGTACTTGGTCTCCAGACCCCAGCGGCGCGCGTGTGTCCTCAGTCTCTGGGTTCTTCCCGCTTTTTCCTCGGCCTTTCTTCCTGTCTCACGTTACTGCCCCCGCGCCGCGGAGACCCCGATAGTCTCCGCCCACTTCCGAAGCCCCGCAACCGAGGCCTTCGGAGCGTGTGGGTTTCATTCTGGTGGTCAGCTGAAAGGTCTCCACCTCCCAGGGTTCCAGAACCGAGCTCACCTTTCCAGGATTAAAAGCTGAAGCTCTGTACGGAGCTGCTGTTAAGTCCTTTGTAATAATCTGGTGACTGAGATCAGCACCCGGCGCCCATCCGCCGTCCCCTGCTGATCTCGGCCCGGAACCGTGAGTCACGCTGCCTTTTATTAGCCCAGAGGCTGGTGGTGCTGTCAGCTGTAGTCTGCAGCCTTTACACTGACCTTTTAATACAGTCGTCATCGTCATCACCACACAGGACACTCTGGGCTCCGTGCGAGATCCTCTAATGTTCATCTTCACTCATGCCGCGCCCTGCTGGGAAGTCACGTCTGTCCGAAAATGTTCGTTTTCATTCATTAAAAGGATTTTTCTACATCAGCCGGGAGGAAGGAAGTGGTTGTAGTTTGTAGGTGTAAGAATAGGCTGCTTGGAGGTTGGGTGCCTGGTTCACTTCTCCTCCAGTGGAGAGGGACACTGTTTTAACATCGTTTTACCTTCCGAGATTCGATTTGAAACCAGAATTTGCCATCTCGTGAGCATGAAATAAAATGTTCACCATCTGAGCCAATCACAGAAGCGGGACTATTTCACTCTTCACCTTGGTGTTCATCTGGACAATAAACTGGACTGGACTCACAGCTCTGATGTCCTCTACTGGAAAGGGCGGAACAGGCTGTACCTGCTGTGGAGGCTCAGGTCTTTTGGGGTGAAGGGTCCACTCTTGGAGACCTTTTATGACTCTGTGGTGGCCTCAGCCATCTTTTACAGTGTGGTCTGCTGGGGACAGGAAGAGGGCCAGCTCTGTCCTGGGATGTCCCCTGGACCCAGTGGAGGTGGTGAGTGATGGGAGAATGTTGGACAACATCTCCCATCCCATGCAGGAGACCCTGACAGCACTGAGCAGCTCCTTTAGAGCTCAGAAGGTCTTTCCAAGACTCTAATACAGCTGAAAAACACCACAAATCCAGGACAGCAGTTCCGTTTTTCTCATATATCCACGCTGTACGTACGTACACTTACATACATAATCTAACGTATTTTAAAATATAAACATTTTTAATAAAAATACAATAATCCAGATGATCTGTGTCTTATCTCTAACTGTCCACTGTCTTCCGTGACAATGTAAATGTCCCACTCGTGGGACTAGTAAAGGATCATCTTCTTGGGCGGAGGATGCCGCTCAGCTTGGCTCCTGGCAGGAGGAGTGCATGCTGGGTAACGTTTTGATCAGACGCCCGTGGGTGCTGGTCGGCGTTGAGCGGGTTTCTATAATGGATGAAGTTTCCAGGTTCCGGCAGCTTCCTCCGCCCGTCAGGCGCTGATGTGACGCCGTGGTCCTGGCACCCTTCCTGCTCGTCTTCTGGCTTCTGTCTGCGATCCAATTACTGGTCCCCAGCGTAACAGGAACTGTCCTCCAGGATCGGAGAGTCTCCTGTATTATTTAACCGCGTGGAGAAGACGCGTCCGTCCACTTCCTGCTTGTAACGCCGTTGCCTTCAGACCACGAGTTTCTGACTCTGTCCAGGCTGCTCGTGCATTTCTGGCATTTACCAGACGCCCTTATCCAGAGCAACGTACAGTCAGTAGTGACAGGGACAGTCCCCCCCTGGAGACACTCGGGGTTAAGTGTCCTGCTCAGGGACACGATGGTAGGAAGTGGGATTTGAACCTGGGTCTTCTGGTTCATAGGCGAGTGTGTGATACCACCCAGTGTTGCGGTATCTCGCGTCTGGTCCTGTTTCTCTGGGCCAGCAGCTGCCGGAGGGGCGGAGCTAAACGACCTTCGCAAGGAGACGAGCGGCAGCACAATCTCCTCCTGAGGTCATGAAGGTCATGAAGAAGATCCGCTGCTGTAGGCGGGGTCAGGGCTGCTGTTCTGCTCCGCCGGGCCCCGCCCACTCCCTCTGGATCGCGGCTGCAGACAGACGCTTTTGTCACCAGAGTTCTGCGGGGACATCTGGCTCCCCCGAAGCGTCCTCTTTGGCAGGGTTGCATGGCTGAGATGCTGCAGCGGGAAACAGGGACGCGTCTTCTGCCCGGCCTCAGACCGTCAGTTCATTTATCAGATCACGAATCAGCAGGTCCGAAATTGGACAAAGTTCACGGATGGACGCGCTCTAACGTGGCCTATCAGTTTCCGTTCTTCCAGGAGGCTGGAGAGTCGCCCCGCGGGGGAATTCTGTTGTGCACACACACACACACACACACACACACACACCGACGCCAATTTAAATATTCATGAGGGACGAGGGCGTTTGCAGGTCACCTTGCGGCGCATCAGGCTACAATCCTCAGGTGGTTGCAGAGCGGCGAGATGATGGCCAGCATAGACCCTCCAGAGACCCTCCAGAGACTTCTGGTCATGTGTGAGTTGTGTCAGGTGACCCTGTAGGTCTTGTGAAAGATTGTCATTGTTGTACACTGCAGCACAGCACACAGTGACACGGTGAAACGTGTCCTCTGTATTTAACCATCACCCTTGGTGACAGTGGGCACCATGACAGGTGCCCGGGGAGCAGTGTGTGGGGACGGGACCTTCATCAGGGGGACCTCGGTGGCACTTTGGTGATTCAGGATTCGAACCGGCAACCTTCTGATTACGGGTCCACATCCCTATCCGCTAGGCCACCACTGAACACGTGATTATGTGACACGCTCATCGTCAGACTCCATACGTTTTCCCGATCGTTAATCAATAATAAATGGCGCCTGATTAATGCACCACTGTGTTTGTCCCCAAGGAAACAGGAAACGACTCGGCCGTTCTGGAATTCCAGGACGGGTCGATATTGCCCGAAAGGCCTGGTAACCATGGCTTACCCATAATGCACTGCGGTGCTGCCGCCGTTTGGGAAGCTTTCTGTGGCAGAATGTCCATGCTGGTGACCATGATTGTTCATTAAAGAGACTCGTGGCTGGACGCTGCCGGACCCGGTGTGGTTTTCCAGTGTCCGTGCTGGTGTCCATGCAGGTGTCCATGCTGGTGAAGACGATGAGACTCGTGGCTGGACGCTGCCGGACCCGGTGTGGTTTTCCAGTGTCCGTGCTGGTGTCCATGCTGGTGTCCATGCTGGTGAAGACGATGAGACTCGTGGCTGTACGCTGCCGGACCCGGTGTGGTTTTCCAGTGTCCGTGCTGGTGTCCATGCAGGTGTCCATGCTGGTGAAGACGATGAGACTCGTGGCTGGACGCTGCCGGACCCGGTGTGGTTTTCCAGTGTCCGTGCTGGTGTCCATGCAGGTGTCCATGCTGGTGAAGACGATGAGACTCGTGGCTGGACGCTGCCGGACCCGGTGTGGTTTTCCAGTGTCCGTGCTGGTGTCCATGCTGGTGTCCATGCTGGTGTCCATGCTGGTGAAGACGATGAGACTCGTGGCTGGACGCTGCCGGACCCGGTGTGGTTTTCCAGTGTTCGTGCTGGTGTCCATGCTGGTGAACACGATGAGATTCGTGGCTGGACTGCTGGACCCGGTGTGGTTTTCCAGTATTCGTGCTGGTGTCCATGCTGGTGAAGACGATGAGACTCGTGGCTGGACGCTGCCGGACCCGGTGTGGTTTTCCAGTGTCCGTGCTGGTGTCCATGCTGGTGTCCATGCTGGTGAAGACGATGAGACTCGTGGCTGTACGCTGCCGGACCCGGTGTGGTTTTCCAGTGTCCGTGCTGGTGTCCATGCAGGTGTCCATGCTGGTGAAGACGATGAGACTCGTGGCTGGACGCTGCCGGACCCGGTGTGGTTTTCCAGTGTCCGTGCTGGTGTCCATGCTGGTGTCCATGCTGGTGTCCATGCTGGTGAAGACGATGAGACTCGTGGCTGGACGCTGCCGGACCCGGTGTGGTTTTCCAGTGTCCGTGCTGGTGTCCATGCTGGTGTCCATGCTGGTGTCCATGCTGGTGAAGACGATGAGATTTGTGGCTGGACTGCTGGACCCGGTGTGGTTTTCCAGTATTCGTGCTGGTGTCCATGCTGGTGAAGACGATGAGACTCGTGGCTGGACGCTGCCGGACCCGGTGTGGTTTTCCAGTATTCGTGCTGGTGTCCATGCTGGTGAACACGATGAGATTTGTGGCTGGACTGCTGGACCCGGTGTGGTTCTGGCTGGTTTCCATGGATGGAATTGTTGGTCATAAACTATGATCTGGCACAGAGTGAGACGAGTGCCGGTTCAGCTTCCGGAAAGGTACCGAGAACGTTCGGTTCTGATTTGAGGAACCGTGAGCCGCCCACAGCAGCGTTACACGAAGCCTAAATACGGGCACGGCGCCAGAGGAGGGTCACCGTAGTCATGTGACACCACCTGCTTCACGACTTCCAGTGACCCGGCGCTGGCCTGCGGCGCGTAACCACATTCCGCTGCGGTGGAACACCGACTCAGCAGCTCAGACACGTTCCGGACCAATGAAACGCGCCATCCAAACCACCAGAAACGTTCTGGATGCCGTCACCGTCGCCACACAAGCGCGGCGAGAGTGCGAGACGTTTACCCGTCAACACGGGACGGCCGTCGTGGAAAAAGCGTCCCGACTTGCAGGCAGACATGTGAGCGCGTGGGAGATCTCATGACGTCCACCTGACTTCCCGCCCGTCTGTAAAAAGCCGTCTCACGAGGAGCCACTCGGGGCCCTCCGGCCTGCTCCGGGTCACATGTCCGGCCGAACGGCGCCGCCTTTCACCTGCCGCCGCCGTAGACTTAGAAGTGTTTTCTCGTGAGAGTTGCCGCGGTACGATGTCGTGTAATCGGTGGCCGCGCGGGGACGGGCCCCATTTGGGCTCATTAGGCGCGAGGGACGCGTCTGGCCAGGAAACCCCCCCCTCACGCTGCCGACACATTTTCACGGTAGGAGGTCTCGGCGCGGCCCCGACCGCACGAATGAATCAAACGCAGAGCGGCGTCATCGCGAGAGAGAGAGAGAGAGAGAGAGAGAGAGTCCTCAGGCTCTGGACTGACCTACATGTCTCATCTGGGTGTTTAACTCTCTCTCTCTCAGACAGGTAGGTTCACCAGCTCCAGTAAAGAGGAGACGTTTTCTTGGGGGACACGAGATCAGGACGATAAATGAAAATAGGGGTTGATGTTCAGAATTTTATAAGGAAACTCCTCCAGATGGAGTTGTCCAGGTCTCCGGACCAGCAGTGTTGTTTTTGACAACCATCCTAGATTTAGTCTTAGTCTTAGTCTTTTGGACTAAAATGTTTATTAGTTTTAGTCAAATTTTAGTCACTTCTATATGTGATAGTTTTAGTCCAGTTTTAGTCGAGTTTTAGTCAAAAAAAAGGAAAAAAGTATAGTCTTTTAACAATTTTATTTAGGTCAATAAGTATTGGGGATATCTGCTGGGCAGTGTCACACACAAGTTGTGAAAATAGAAGCAGAAGCTCAACACATTGTGAGCTTGCAGATCAGCTTTTTTCACCAATAATTACAATAATAAAGGAATGGTTTTAGACGTATAAGGTTTCCACCCAACTGCAAATACTTTCTGATCTAATGATTGTGCATTACACACAGATAATGTGGTAACAGTGGAATCAATGTTCATTACTCCAAAAAAGCCAAAAACAAAAACATTCTACTTCAACAATTGTGGCTTTATTTCTCAGAATTGGCTAAAGTACAATGAATATACTTGGCCTTGTCTGCCAGTGCAATTAAGATGCATATTATTTGTAAAAACAGACATCATACAACCCCAGTCTATCTTTAACTTGTGCAAACAATGTAATAAAAGAATTAAAGATTCCAAAGAGCGATCGCCTGTTCCTTGGCACGTTGTTCCAGGGAGTCTGACTTATATTTGGATGCTGCGGCGAAGGCTGCTGGGATAGATGACTGTGCCCTGTTGTTCTTTGGACCACCAGGTTTCTCTTTAGGAGTTCTGGTCTCTGCTTGAGGAAAAAACAAAGAAGGGATACAATTACTCTATCTCTGTATACAACGTACATGTCCTGTAAAGGTTTACAGGTGAATACAAAACAATCAAATGTAGGTATACCATAAAAATACTTAAAATACTATGAAAAATACTCAAAATACTACCATGTTAAGAAAATAGAATGGTGTTAACTCTCTCTCTCTTAAGTCTCAAACAAGCAAAACAAAAATACATAGCTCATGTTCGTCCATTCTCGTCTCGTCAACGAAAACTCGTCATCGTCATCGTTGACGAAAACAACACTGCAGACCAGATGGAGTTCTCCAGGTCTCCAGTCCACAAGGAGTTGTCCAGGTCTCCAGTCCACAAGGAGTTGTCCAGGTCTCCAGACCACATGGAGTTGTCCAGGTCTCCAGACCACATGGAGTTGTCCAGGTCTCCAGACCACATGGAGTTAGTTGTCCAGGTCTCCAGACCAGATGGAGTTGTCCAGGTCTCCAGACCACAAGGAGTTGTCCAGGTCTCCAGACCACATGGAGTTGTCCAGGTCTCCAGACCACATGGAGTTAGTTGTCCAGGTCTCCAGACCAGATGGAGTTGTCCAGGTCTCCAGACCACAAGGAGTTGTCCAGGTCTCCAGACCACATGGAGTTGTCCAGGTCTCCAGACCACATGGAGGTGTACCACCACAGGTGGTGTAAATGTTGTAAAAAGCTGCTCTTTTGGCGCTCGCACCGTAAATGATCGGAGCTGATCAAAACCGTGCGATTTGCTGCATGTAAATTAGTTTTATTAAATGTTCTTTTTTTTTAATGAAATGTTCGTATGACGTGAAGGTGATGCGTTTGAACCGTCTCGAGAGAGGTGTGAAAATGGACGCCGAGCCGGTGAAATGGAGGCGGGCCTCTGGCGATCGCGTTTTAAACCCGCACGTTGAATTTCTTAGTCCGGCGCGCGGCGGGAAATCTGTTGGGTCGGACTTCTATCGGCTCTGCTCCCAACAGCCGGAATTCCAACATGCCCCCGTCCCTTTTTGACTGCAGGAAGGAGAAGACGATTCGGCATCCGCGCAGAACCGTTCTTCTCTGTGGGCGGGTCGCAGACGTTCCCCTCCTGCAGGGTGGGATTATGTGTTCTACGCTCCTCTTTACACAGAACCTGTTGGAACCTCAGTATTACTGAAACACAGAAATGATAGATACTTTATAATTAGGGCTGCACGATTTGGGGAAAAGGGCATATTGCGATTATTGAGATCAATATTGCGATATGCGATTGATATACAAGCAAGTGTCCTTTATCATATCGCAATGAAAAGTCACATACTACTAGTGAAATGTTTAATTTCAAAGTGAAACATACAAACTACTTATAACAACCTGAAATGCCCAGTTCAAAATACAATATTCTACCAAATTAAATAAATCACAAAAAACTATTTTACATTACTGTCGAACGACAAACCCTGGTAAGGCTAAACAACTGTTTTGATTATATTTGGTCATTATAAAATCCCGTATTATAGTTCTTACGTTTAACCAAAACATTGTTTGGAGGCTGACTTGAACACAGGGATGCATAGCTTTGCTAGTTTAGCTAAGGTTAAGATTTGTAAACTGAATTTCTTTAGGAAACCTTCAAAGTTTGAGAAAAGTTAACTAAACAGCTAAGAACAGTCTAAATAGTTAATGCCTACGTTTAGCCAAAACGTTGTTTGGAGGCTGACTTGAACACAGGAATGCATAGCTTCGCTAGCTTAGCCTAGCTTAGCTAAGGTTAAGACTTATAAAATGGGATTTTATAATGGACAAATATATTCAAACCAATTGTCCAGCCTTACCTATGAAATGTAATCCCCCGGGATCTGGTTTGGAGCATATATCGGTTTGTACAGCCCCAAGCAGCACAAGAGCGAGGCATTTTTATGCACTTCTCTCCATAGACACGTATATGCTTCACGCCACAGCAGAGCCTATCGCAATATGGCGGCAACGTTTACGTACGATGCAGCTCGTCATGCGGCGTCTACCCATACGTCTCCGAATCGAAAGTCATGTGACCAAACACGTCACATCCAACTGAAGTGAGACTTCAGTCAGCTCGCAAACTTTGAGAGAATGAGAGAATGGATCGGCAACATATCCGATCCAATCCATGCACTAATCATTTAAACCGCAGCTTTTTGCGTTCATGTAATCGCACAGACTGACATCGCGATTACGATTGCGATGCAGCACTAATATATATCAAGCCAACGTAGGACGTCCTGCATGTTGGAGAAGAACGTCTCGCTCCTGCCTCTGATCGGCTGTAATGAGGGAGGTAGGATGGTTAATGGCCCTTCATGGTCATGTGACTGTTTTCTCTCTCTTTCTCAGGAGGCCTTTGTGGAGCTCTACGGGCAGCAGCAGAGCAGCGCGTTCCGCAGCTCCTGGTCGTCCATCGCATCCGTCTTCGGGCTGGCAGCGCTGGGCGCCGTGGGTCTGACCATCGGGGCGTACCTGGCTCAGAAGTGAAGAACTCGTCCTGTCCCTCTCCCTCCCTCCCTCCCTCCCCACTCTCTGTAGCAGACTGCTTTCTTCTGAGGTTTCTTCTCCCACCTGCATTCTTGTCCTGTGGCCCCCACGTCCACTCCAAAAAACACGAGTCCATGAGGCAGGGGACCAAGCGAGGGTTCAGGACGCTCTCAGATGCTGTTGTTCTTCAGACCTTCGAGCTTCTCTTGCTCTCCTCACAAATACGTAGCATGTGTCATCTTTCTAGCAGAAGCATAACGGGGGACGTGTGTCCCAAGGACGCTCTTTCCACCCATGTCGAAGCTGTGTGAGTGTCGGGCTTTTCACAGATCTTCGTTTTTTTGGTCCTCACCCCTCCTCTCCTGGGCATGATGGTGAGAGCTGCGGTGTGAAATCCATCCTTCTCGTCCCCTCACGGCCCGACCAGACCTGCACTTCACCCCCCACACGGCCGTCCGTCCAACCAGAGGGTTTTAGACGCGAGCCTCTGCCGTGTCGCAGGTCATGAAAAGTTGGTAGGACGCACGGGTGGCGGCGAGAAAGGTTTGTGAGGTTGAAGGGGAAGAGAGGAGCTCAGGGCGGGCGGGTTATGGAATGTGCGTGCGAGAGAGAGAGAGAGAGAGAGAGAGAGAGAGTTCTGTCCTAACGCGCAGAAGAGACGGGACGGAACCGATCGTCCGCACCAGGAGGACAGGCGACCGATTCCTTCGTTTTGTACTCCATTAGCTCATTATTCACCAGACACACCATCCTGATATAACCAAATACGCAGCACGACTAACATCAGGACCTGTTCAGCACACGCCGTACGGCGGCGGCCACCTAACGCCACACTAGCGCCGCGCTTCGGAAGGTATATTTATTTATTGCAGGGTACCTAGACAGGAGGACCTACTACACACACACACGTACTCGCGTCTCTCGGTCTTGTTGTTGTGCCCTGAGTATTAATTGTGGGTAATTAGTATTAATTGGCCCATGTAATGCTGCTTGAAAACGACTTCTCACCGAAACACCGCTGGCTTAATGTAAGTGTATCGTACGTCAAGCGTATCGTAGTCTTAAAGCTCCATTTTAGAAAGTGCAGCGCGTTGGCCCAGGCCCGGCGTCTTCGGAGAAAGAGACAGGGCCGGGAATGCTGGGAATCGTGAAGACCCTCCTCGGCTCTGCTGCGGGTCCCTGGCCTAGTCAACACTATGCAAAGTGGAGCGAAGGTCGGGAGATGTCCAGGATGGCCCCCTCAGCCCCTCCCGGCCCTGATCCGTTCGATTTGTGCCAACGAGCATCGGAGCCCGGACACGCCCCCGGTTCCAGCCCATCGTCCCCATGTTCTGCAGGAGACACACACGTCTCCACTAATTAGACACTAATGCCATGTAGAGCGTGCATGTGTGTGTGTGTGTGTGTGTGTGTGTGTGTGCTGGCCAGGCTGCAGGTGTGGTGTATAAATGTTCCTGAGATATAAGCTACTGGGCTGCTCTGTTCCACTGACACCAGATTAAGAATAAAAAAATTAAAAAAAAGACGTAAACTGTTCGCGTCGCACGTTCCTGCCTGAGTGACGAGTGTGAACGAGTGTGAGGCAGGGAACTCTCGGGACGGGACCATCCGGCGGTGGAGACCTCGCCGCTTCCTGAAGCCTGTAGAACCCGTGGTGAGTATCTGGCCGCGACCGCCTCTCTCACGTACCACGTCCCAGAGGGACAGCAGAGCTCGGATGCTCTGAAGACGGCGAATTTCGAATGAAACGGAGGTCCACGAACGCACGCTTCCAGGCGATTTTCCACCATTCGCTTCTCCTGCAGGGTCCCCAACATCCAGGGTCCCCGGCATTAGTAAAGACGCCATGCTCCTCTGTGTACAGGGTGATAACGGGGACTACAGGTGCTTGTCCCCCGCCGTCTGTTTCCTGCCCCACCAGCTGGATGGACATGAAAGAGCTGCTCATCTGCTGCCCCAGATGGGATGAGAAGATGGGACTGGTGGGTCTGAAGAGCTGCTCCAGATCAGAGCGTCAGTCACCATTTCAACATGAATTTAACATGAATGGCCATCAGCGTCGTCATCTTGCTTGACTCCAGCGCCCCCCAGTGTTCACTGTTAAAACTGCTCCTCACCTCTTCAGGCCATTTCAAGTTCTAGTAAACATATGAACCGTTTCTGGACTAATACATTCAGATTGTATTTGTCACATACAAGTCATACACGGAACGATATGCAGTGAAATGCTTTAGCGGCTGCTACAGACCACAGTTTTGCAAATATTGCAAGTAAACAATGAACCAATATGCAAATATTGCAGACATAGATGTTTCCCGTCAGGATGCTCTCCATGGTGCAGGAGTAGAAGTTCCTGAGCACCTTGGAGGGCAGTCTGAAGTCTCTCGGGCGTCTGAGGTGAAATATCCACACTGATAAAGAACGGAGAAGGTGGGTGGAGTGGCGTCACTCCACGATAACAATACTCAAGTACAAGTAAAAAGTAATTAAAGAGTACAATCAATACAAGAGTACATATATTGATAGGACCACTCAAGTACGGAGTATTTTATACAAATGATTATATACAAAAAAAATTATTCTTATTCCTAATAATAATAACATTAAAGTACAATTAGTAATAATTAATAGACTAAATCTTATGTTATAAATGGTAATTATATGTGTCAGCATTGATATATTAAATAAAAATGGTAACGGTAATTACTCTATAAAATGTTTAAACAAAATGTTTAAACCAGTGAAAGTGTGGATATGAAAGACTGGGATTCTGTATTCTTACTGTAAACTTTGGTTTTAGTTCTGGAGACGGTTTACTCCTCGTCTGTGAGTTTGTGCCGCCATGGCAACCCCGGTTTGTGTGGTCATGTGACTGTACGGCTACGTCTGATCAGTGAAATTGAGTCATTTACATTTAATTTATTTGGCCGACTCCCTTATCCAGAGCGACTTACAATGTGCTTCCACGTTACCATGGATGAAGTGGTCAGTTCTGGTTCACTAGGACCCCCAACAATGAATACAATCTTTTTATTCACTCTGTTCTAGTTTCTATACAGAAGTCAGACATGAAAAAGGTCACAAGTTCATCTAAATATTCTCTAAAGAGGAAGGTCTTGAGCTGCCGTGTGAAGGTGCTCAGTGACTGAGCTGTCAGGTTAGGATCCAGGAGGTTGTTCTGTGACAGATGAGGAGATATGTGAAATGAGTCATGTGACTGCATGGCTACGTCTGATTCTTGAAACGTGTTAGATCTACTGGCAGCATCCGTCTGGCGTAGTGTAGTGTAGTAAAGTTAAGAGGCGGGTTTTTAATTCACAAATGTGCTCAAGTAAAAGTAAAAACTATGACGTGGTACACCTGCTCTTGTTACTACCCACCTTTGGCCTACAGCCTTCACCTGATCTCTGGTTCTGGTCCCCGTGTTCCACTGCAGCCCAGTTTAGGAAGCAGGTGCACTTATTCGCATTGTCAATTATTACACTTACAGGTACAAACCTTTCCACAAAATTATTAACCCAAGATCATGATGTGGAACCACACAGCCACGCCCACCATGACACACCCACTGGAGGATTCCCACTCACTCGCTCGCCACAAGAAAAATTGCCACCATTCACGGAATAAAAGGAACGAAAGATTCATAGAGTTCTTTTCTTTAATGTTTAACAATAATTAAAACATCGTCATCTTAGTGCATAGAAGAGGAGATCGCGGTTCCCGGCGCAGAATTATTCCAGCAGAACCGCGTCAAAAAAAAAAACAGAATCAGAAACACAACCCACATTCATGTCCTGGTGATTTTTCAGTTTCTTCTCTTTCCAGTAACAACATTATAAAATTTGAACACA